>NC_136274.1:28527536-28675036 GCF_964187855.1 Myxine glutinosa
GGGTTCGTAGGCAAGAGGTGCGATCGTGTGGGTTGCTGTGACCAGGTGCGCTGGGACGAAGAGTGAGAGTGCGCTGAGCCGACCAGAGGACGGGGATGGAGTGACCTGATTGCGAATAAACAAACTTGCGACCGGAGCCACGGTGAATGTACCTGGGTCGTCGGAGGAGTCCATTTGATTTGATGGCAGAGATATCAAATATACTCAAATTTATATATATATATATATATATATATAGATATCAAATATATATATATATACTCAGAGGCAAAAGTTATTGTGACATGGAATTTTTTCATTGGTAATCTTGTGAATGAATTTTTGGATTTGAACCAGAGAAAGACTTTGTTAAAATGGCCGAAGAAACGCAACCAAGCAATTGTTGTTCGAATTGCACGAAATTTGCAAGAAGCATGACATATTCGAGAAAAATGGCCAGCAATGTTCACTTCAAAAGGCCAGACAACCAGACGCTAATCATTTCCACTCAATGCAGTCTTAAGAAGTGCAGAAGTCAGAAAAACACCTCTATTCATCATTCTGGAACAAGTTCGACATGCCACGCCTCGGGGAAAATGACTGATGGAGAGCTATAGGTATGCTTCAGTCTGGTACCTCGCAGCGTGACGTTGCTCGTCGATTCAACGTCCATAGAAACACCATTTGGCACTTATGGCGACGTTTTCAGCAAAACAATCAAGTTATAGACCGTCCCCGTAGTGGCCGCGCACCAGTAACGACCCCATGTCAAGACCGATGCATTCGAACCACGCACCTCCGAAACAGGTTCCAGCCAGCAACCCTTACAGCCCGTACCATACCTGGCAACAGAGGTGTATCTGCGAGAACAGTCCGACGACGTCCACGTGTCTACGGCATCCGTGCAAGACGCCCAGCCCGACGGCCAATTCTAACGCCAGAACATCGACGTCGACGTCTCCAGTGGAGCAGACCACACGTTGCTCGAGTTGTACAGCTGTATCTTAATCAGAACAATGTTAATGTGTTACCCTGGCCCGGAATATCCCCTGATTTGTCACCCATTGAACATGTCTGGTATGAAATGGAGCGACGTTTACGACGTCATCCGAATCCTCCAACAACGCTGCAGGAACTCCGCCAAATCCTTCCTCGGATATGGAATGATCTTCCCCAGGACTTTCATCGACGTTTAGTGGCCTCAATGAGGCGGAGGTGCCAGGCCTGCATCAATGCACAAGGTGGACACACTCGCTACTGACCGTGTGAACTTGCTTGTGAACCCCCTCTTGTGTTGTGGCTCATTTGCATATGCCAGGTGTGCTGTTCTTATGGACTGTTGATCGTTACCATACCTTGAAACATTTGTCTTTCCATGTAATAACATTTCATTTGCGGCAGTAAAAGTTTAACACTGATTCTATTTGTTGTTTGTGTGTCACAATAACTTTTGCCTTTGAGTATATATATATGTATATATATATGTATATATATATATATATATGTATATATATATATATATATATATGTATATATATATATATATATATATATATATATATATATATATACATACATATTGTTACGTTTGTAGAGGGTAGACAATGATTCCCTTAGAACCAGGTAGATTTGCAGAAATTAGCATGCTCGCAATGAAGAAGAAGAACCAACCCATGTAATAAATAGGGACTTTCTATTAGACTGGACTGTCGGGTTAAGCTTGTGCCTTCGTCCCAATCACGAGGGGTTGGGCTTGTTAACTAGCTTAGGGATTATGGGTAATTCATTTCCTGTTTGTAAATACCTCTGTTATCTGCACCTTTGTTCCTTATGACACTGCCTAGATATCAGCCAAAATCGCCCATTAAAGTACACTAATTAAAAATAGAATTAATAGAAAAAGGGAGGAGAAGCAGAATCTTAGCTTATTCTATGCCTTATGACGATTACTAGGGATAAACAACACATGGGCCTCGCACACTTTCACGGGAAGGGGAGGGGAACAAACAAACAAACGTAGTGAACCTGATAGCACAAAGGCTACGATGCTCCGGATGCCTCCCAGCACAGCAGAGTGAAGTCGATTAAAAGCACGGACTTGGGCAGGTAAGGTCGGGCGCACGTGCACCAAGAGACAGTCTGGCAGCCAGCTGAGAACAATGAACACATGCAAAACGAGCAAGTTCAAGGCCTCTTTGTCATGTCCACATGCAGCGAGAGGGAGCAAGGAGAGTCCGGCCAAGACAGCAATCACGTGTCGAGGCTGAGTGAACCCGGCAGAGAGAGACAGGCCCAGAGTGTAGCAATCTTGCAGACACGTGGTGGGTGCACAAGAGACAGGCCCAGGGTGGAATGATGCAGGTGTCGAGGGCTGTGAGAGGGAGACGAGCCAAGAGCAAGAATGTCCATGTGCTCGGCGGGGCAAGAGAGAGCGGCCAGAGAGAGACTCAATACAGGCACGTGTTAGGTCCACAATGTCCAAGAACCAAGAGGGCAAACAAACCGTGACCAACTGCGATGCCAGCCACGAACCAAGACAGTGTAAAATCGTGTTCAAAATCCCTTTGTTCGCCCTCGCCGAGGGTGGGGGGGGGGGGGGGGGGGATCTTGGAGGTGTCCTGGCTCCCTATTGGTGGAGCCGTTACTCCTCCCCACAGGTTCCCCCACAGTAACCTTCACCCTGATTGGTGGGTTTCTGAACATGGACACCATGTTGTGCCTTGTAGCCTGGTAGCTTATCCCTTAAAAGTGGAGGACCTATCTTTCCTTTCCCCAATGCATGAAGACATAATAACCCAAAATAAGGGGAAGGGGCTAAGATAATGGTCTGCTATGAAATAACTATTTTTAGGGACCTGTATGGTGGTTGTCATTACTTCTTAGCGGTTTCCCAAAACCGCAACTCTACCCCCTCTCCCATCCAGACTTGTCCCGAGTCGTTCACACATGTGAAACGAAAGGGGAGTTGGTCATTTACCATTACCTTCAACAACAACAACAAAAAAAACATGGTGTGGCAGGTGTTTATCCCCAAACTACTTACATTTGACTCTTAACATTACCCTTCGTGTGTGCAACAATTTAAACTAGAAATGTCCCACCTAATGCATTGGGGACTAAGAAACAGACTCACATAACAACCTTATAAGAACAAACATACCGAAATTGCCAGAATTTTTGAAACTACAAAACATTTTGGTTTTGTGGTTGGCATACCCCACTTGCCATGGGCATACACAATCAATCAACTTATTTACAGATACCGACTCAGGACCTGTCAAAGAAAATTCTGCCAGAGGGCACCTTCTGAACATTTATCATTATCATGGCAGGCTGTATGCCGTGTTATTTCCTCTGCTGCATTGCTTGTTTCTTTTATTTTATTTTCTCCCCCTCACCTCACCTCCCTAGACAAAGAATTCTATATTGATTCTTTCTCCCCTCCCGGACACGTTTGTTCGCTCTCCTCCTCGTCTCGGCTTGTGCCCCGCCCCCTGTATCTCGTTTCTCTCCCACCTCTGCTCCTTCCTTCTCAAATCCACGTTCTCGCTTGGAGACTTTTCCCAGATTGTTTTTCATGGTTTTCATGGTTCTGTTTGGATATTGTTGGAATATGTTTAAACTGCAGCCGTGATGCTGACGACGCCCCCCCCCCCCCAGAATTTCCATGTTTTAAACGTTTCCCAGTGTGTACCCTGGTCAGAATAGGTACACCGTATCCCTGCGTGTCGTAAGAGACGACTAAGAGAGTTGGCGTCAGGAAGGGCATCCGGCCATAAAAAAACATTGCCTCAAAAAGAGAACCATGACAATTACAACTACATATTGCTTGTTTTCTTGTGACGTCATCGGAGCACGCGCGCAGGGCACCCTGGGACACCTCGGCCATTTTGATACCCTCTCGAACAACGTCGTCAGCGGATTCACATTAAATAGTTTTTGTTCACGACCAGTCATGCCAATTTGCGGCGTATTTCGTTGTTCAAACAGGCCAGGCGTTAGGCCAGGAGTTAAGTTTTACAAAACGCCCAAACTTCTACTGAATCAGGGTGAGGAAACAAGAAATTTAAGTGAAGAGAGGCGGCGTTTGTGGAAGGCTGCCATCAATCGCAGTGACATCCAAACAGAATCACAGTGGGATCGCACACCTGTCTGCTCCGAGCATTTTGTTAACAGTAAGTAAGAACATGTTTCATGGAATGCGAAACCTGGAACATAAAAGTATTGAATTTGAAACTGTCCAATAAACTTTCTAAAGTTATGTACTCTTATCAACTCGGTCAAAATGAATCTCGATTTTATCATGTGAAGAACGTGCTATGTAATCGTTGCTTACATGATAAATATAGGTGATGACTTATGGCCATACGCACAAAGCACACATGGCGGCACTCACTTCGCACTGTGCGTCACATGTCTACAAAGTATGCACACATGCATGCACAGCTTAAAACTGCAGTGGTTTTTGAACAAATGGAGGGCACTTAATCAATCAGGTCCATAACATTAACACAAGCAGCTTTAAAAAATACATGTTCGTTTAATATATTAATACCTTGGATCGAATCAAGTGGACGTCATTCAGTTCTTTGTGTAGGATTTGTCGCACCCATCCATCTTGGTACAACCTGTATGCCTCGAGGGATTTATACTTCTTCAACTCATCTTTGGTATAGGCCGATTTGCTGAACAACAGGTAGTTGATCACGTCGATGTGGGTCACCTGAGGCCACTTGCTCACATTCTTCTCAAATTGATCATTTGATAGACCATAAGGGTCACACCCAATGACAGAAATCTTCTCTTTGTAACGAACAAGAACGTCCGGGGGGAGCGTCTCTTGGTAGCCAAGGTTGGCACTCGCACTGCTAGCCATACTCAAGCCTGGATCTACCGTATCCTTACGTACACTCCAAGTCTGTTCTACAGGTAGTTGGTTGCAGGTTGACCCACTGCCCAGGTGTTCACCAGTTCACTGGTCCACGGCAAACTTAAACCGAATGTTCTGTGTTTGTTGGGCAACAATACGTAATATAAACTAGATGGCACCACACTCCACATGAACGTGACAAAACAAACAAAATTACTTTATAAAACAGACTTTTTGCGATCCGCATTCACCATAAACCAACGCAACAAATCAATATCGGCGCACACGGACAGATTAGCTTGGGTATCAAAATGGCCGCCGCGCAATGCGAGATGGGTAACTGTGACGTCAGTGAAAACAAAGGATTGGCAGGGTGCAGCCCGAAGTGGAGATCGGTTTCTGAGGTTTGGGACATGGAATGTAGGGACAATGACAGGGAGATCAGGAGAAGTGGTGGAAGTATTGGTCAGAAGAAGAGTGGACATATGTTGTGTGCAAGAGACGAGATGGAAGGGAAGTGGTGTGAGAATGGTGAAGGGTAGGCAGGGACAGAAATACAAGTTTGTGTGGCAAGGGTGCCCGGAGGGCGTGAATGGTGTTGGTGTCCTGTTTTCTGAGGAGTTTGTAGACAGTGTGGTGAGTGTGACTAGAGTGAGTGATAGGTTGATGATGGTGAAAATGATGATTGGAAAACTCTTGGTGAACGTCATCTCGGGATATGCTCCGCAGGTTGGTCGAAGCAATGAAGAGAAGGACAAGTTCTGGTGTGCGATAGAGAAGCTGATGGAAAACGTGAAAGATGAAGAGGTTGTTGTGGTGGGAGGAGACCTGAATGGACATGTGGGAAGGAGTATGGATGGTTTTGAGGGAGTTCATGGGGGTTACGGATATGGTGTGAGAAATGGAGAAGGTGAAAGGATTTTGGAGTTTGCTGATGGAGCTGATTTGTTGATTTGTAATACTCAGTTCCAGAAAGAGGATAATAAGCTTGTTACATACACGTCAGGTGGGTCGACGACAACCGTTGACTACCTGATGGTGCGGAGGCGAGATAGGGGGCACCTCCGGGACACAAAGGTGATCCCGGGGGAGGAGGCTGTTTCACAGCACCACTTGGTTGTCTGCGACATAAAAATGAAAGGTGCGAGGAGAGCTCGGCGGGTGAAGTACCAACCAAGAATGAAGGTGTGGAGGTTGAAAGAGGTGACAGTAAGGGAGGCATTAAAAGAGAGGCTGAGTAGGGTAGAGGATGATGTGGTTGAGCATGAAAGTGGTTGGATGTCAATGAAAGCTAGTCTGTTGGGAGCCGTTGGTGAGGTATGTGGATGGACAAAAGGACCACCGAGGCACTCGGAAACATGGTGGTGGGATGATGAAGTTGGAAAGAGGATTGACGAGAAGAGGAAGAAGTTCAAGGAGTGGCAGAAGGCGAAGGGTACGGGAGCAGAAACAGCAGAGCATGAAAGTTATAAGGCAGCCAGGAAGGCTGCAAAGAAAGAGGTAGCAAAGGCGCAGGAGGCATGTAGGAAAATGTTCGGAGAACGCTTGGATTCAGAAGAGGGTCAGAAAGCAGTATTCAGGATTGCAAAGCACATAGCGAAAGAGAGTTGTGACGTGATGGGGGTGAGTTGCTTGAAGGATGAAGTGGGACAAATCGTTGTCGACCCAGATGGAATTAAAGGAAGATGGAAAAGATATATGGAAATGCTGTTGAATACAGAGAATGAATGGGATGGCAACATAGAGAGTAACCCAGTTTTAGGACCGGCAGAGAAGATAACTGAGAAGGAAGTTGAGGAAGCGATAACAGCAATGAAGAGTGGAAAAGCGGGAGGGCCGACGGGAGTTGTGGGAGATATGTTGAAGGCAGCAGGAAGTTGGGGTGTGAAGAGAATGACAGAGATCTGTAATCTGGTGGTGAAAGAAGGCCGCATTCCAGTGGATTGGGAACTGAGTACCCCCGTCCCTCTATACAAGGGGAAAGGTGACCCTCTGGAGTGTGGCTCGTACCGAGCGATAAAGTTATTGGAGCATGGAATGAAGGTATTGGAAAGGGTGTTGGAGAGGAGGATAAGGAAGAAAGTGAAGATCGACGAAATGCAGTTTGGATTTATGCCAGGAAGAGGAACGACAGATGCGCTTTTCATTGTGAGGCAGTTGCAGGAGAAGTACATGGAGAAGAGGAAGAAGTTGTTTTTTGGGTTTGTTGATCTGGAGAAAGCATTCAATAGGGTTCCACGCAAAGTATTGACATGGGCATTGAGGAAGTTAGGAGTGGAGGAATGGTTGATCAGAGTAGTGATGGCAATGTACAAAAGAGCGCGCACAGCTGTAAGGACGAAGGACGGGAACAGTGGTGAGTTTGAGGTGAAGGTGGGAGTGCATCATGGGTCGGTACTAAGTCCACTACTATTTGTAGCTGTGATGGAGGTGCTGGCTCAGAACGTAAAGGAGGGTTTACCGTGGGAGTTGTTGTATGCAGATTATCTGGTGTTGATTGCGGAAAGTATGGATGGACTGAAGGAAAAGATGAACAAGTGGAAGGAATGTATGGAGACAAAAGGTCTGAAGGTGAATATCGGAAAGACGAAGGTGATGGCAAGTGGTAAAGCATGTGGTGAGGTGGAAAGAACTGGGAAGTGGCCGTGTGCTGTGTGCAGGAAGGGTGTCGGAGTGAACTCCATTCAATGTACAATGTGCGCTGAGTGGGTTCATCAAAAATGTAGTGGTCTGAGAGGGTCATTTACCAGTGTGGCAGCTACATTCAAATGTAAGGTGTGCACAGAGGGAGCTGCAGATGGAGGAAATGTTGAGTTGGATCTTGGAGACGGCGTGAAGCTGGAAGGTGTGAAAACATTTTGCTACCTCGGAGACATGCTGAATGGAGAAGGTGGATCAGACTCGGCAACGGTTGCTCGAGTGAGATGTGCATGGAAGAAGTTTCGGGAACTGAGTGGCGTGCTGATGAGGAGGAGAGTGTCGCTGAAGCTGAAGGGAAAGGTGTATGCTGCATGTGTGAGAAGTGTTATGATTTATGGGAGCGAGACATGGGTAATGAACGTAGAGCAGCAACGAAGGCTGGAAAGGGTGGAAATGCGAATGGTTCGATGGATGTGCGGAGTATCGTTGAGAGAGAGGAAGACAAATGATGAATTGCGAAAGATGATGGGAATATTGCCTGTGATTGATGCTGTGAAGAGGAACAGGCTGAGATGGTTTGGTCATGTGTTGAGGAAGGATGAAAGTGACTGGTTGAGAAGAGTGATGGAAATTGATGTAGAAGGAAGTAGAGGACGGGGAAGACCGAGAAAGACTTGGCTAAAGATGGTGGAAGAAGAAATGCGGGCAAGGGGGTTAACAAGGAGAGATGCAGAAAATAGGGCAAAATGGAGAAGATTGTCATGGGGACCGCAAGGCTAACCCCCGCTCTAGCAGGGAAAATGGCCTTAAAATGCATGTTGTTGTTGTGTTGTTGTTGCTGTATGCCGTGTACAGTCAATTTCAACCGGCCACTAAAATGAAAACAATTAAGCAGCTTAAAATGGCAGCGAGCCTGCAGCATGGGAGTTGGTATTCAGAAAAACAAACAAAAACAAACTGTCGTCCTGGTCAGTCCATGTGCTGGCGCAGCATGGGGCAAACCATTAAACATGCGTGTGTGGCATGACAAGGCGACAGCAGAAAGCAAGGCAAACAGGTAAGGCAGTGGTTCCCAACCTTTTCTATGCCCCACACCCCGAGGAAATATTTGATTAATGTTCGCACCCCTTACAAAAGTAATATCACATTTGAAGATGAAGAAGTCAAATTTTTGAACCACAAATTGAACCACATACAATACTGCGGGTGAACAAATTGAACTCAAGAAATAAGATTTTAACTCGGTGCATGAAATGCAAATATAAATTGAACAATTAGATCCTAATTTATTCAGGAAAAAAATGAAACTAAAATCAATCCTAATTGTGAACATAAAATTCAATGACTTCTTTGTTCCTTCTTCTCTTTCATGATTTTGTCAAAACGTGGAACTTCCTTGTTGACTGCGATCCACAGGTCTGCCTGTGGCTCCAGGCGATTCCTAGATTTTGTCTTTTTTTTTTTTTTTTTTTTTTTGTATACAATATCGAGGCTCGTGAAAGAGCGAACATTAATCACACAGAAAGACAAACCGACACATAAAACATATAACATAGGGAGCGGTAGACAAGATGGGGAGAGAGGGGGAAGGACACAAACACAACATTTGAGAGCAGGGACCGAGAGACATGGAGACATCGAGAGATCTGAGAGAGGGCGAGGGCTTTGGGGGGGGGGGGGGGGGGGCGTGGGAAGGGGGCAGTGGGAGAGGTATAAAACATATGGACACTGCCAGGACTTCCAGGAAAGAAGTTGGAATTTCAAACAAGGTGGATCTGGGGTGAATTAGCGGGGGTAGAAAAGATCAAGGTTTTGGATGGGGGAAGATAAGAGATGGTGGTGAACAGCTGTTTTAAAGACCTGGAGGGAGGAGTGGGATTGAAGGGAGTGAGGGAGTTTGTTCCAGAGGCGGGAGAAAAGAGGAATGAAAGAGTGAAGGTGAGCGGAGAGCCGAGATTTCGGCAGTTTAACCATCAGAGGGTTGCTGGCAGATCTTGTGCGACCTGTAGGAATATTTGGGGGACAGAGCACAGAGAGAGCTGGGGGTGCAAGGCCGGAGAGGAGTCGGTAGAAGACAGAAAGACCACCTACCTGCCTGCGGTGAGTGAGTGAAAGGCCCTCAGAGATAGCTTCATCGCGGGAGATTCCAATAATTCTGAAAGCTTTGGTTTCAACAGCGTGAAGCCGAGCTAGGTGTGAGGCAGGAGCACCGGCCCATAGGGGAGAACAGTATTCCATTGAGCTGCGGATGAAAGCCTTGTATGTGGTGAGGAGCTCAGGTGTGCCGAGGAAGGACTTCGCACAACGGAGGATGCCCAGTCGGCGACTGGCTTTGGAGGCCAGCTTGGAAATGTGGTTTTCCCAAGAAAGATCATGGCAGATAGTGAGACCCAAAATCTTGAGCGACAGAACTTCTTGGAGAGGATTGTTGAGAAAGTAGATGGGAGGGTTGTCCAGTCGATCTTTTCGGAGAGACATAGTAAGAGTGTGAGATTTGTCAGGATTGAAAGACATGTTCCACTTGTTTGACCAGTCTGTGATTTTGTCCAGGTCTTCAGAGAGTGAGGAGGCAGCAGACTGCCGATCTGAGGGAAGAGGAATGGAGCGGCAGAGAGTGGAGTCATCAGCAAAGAGATAGAGAGGATTTTCGAGAGAGTCAGAGAGATCATTGATGAAGACCAGAAAAAGCACGGGGCCCAGAACACTGCCTTGGGGAACTCCAGCCTGAACAGGAAGAGGAGATGAGAGAAACCCATTCAGGGCCACACGTTGACGACGACTAGAGAGGAAGTCCGCCAGCCATGCGTGGAGATTTCCATGGATACCAAAGGAGGAGAGTTTGGTGAGCAGAGCGGGGTGCCAGACCGTGTCGAAGGCACGTGATATGTCGAGGGAGACAGCTCTAATTTCCTGTTTGGCATTGAGGACCTCCATCCATTGTTGAGACAGCAGAAGCAGCATGTCCAGAGTAGAGTGACCTGGTCTGAAACCAAATTGATGATCAGAGATCAAGCCATTGGAGAAGAGGAAAGATTTCATATCAGAAGCAATGATGGATTCCATGACTTTGCTGATAATTGGGAGAAGGCTGATTGGTCTGTAGTTGCTAGGATCTGTTTTTGCACCTTTTTGTGCAAAGCGGTGATGTTGGCTGATTTCCTAGCAGATGGCAGTTGACCTTGAGCAAAAGAGAGGGTGAAGAGAACAGCGAGAGGGTGAGATAGAGCAGCAGAGCAGGATTTTAGGACCCGTGGGCTGATGCCGTCGGGTCCAGTTGCAGAATCAGAGTCGAGGGTTGACAGAAACTTTTCCACCTTGTCAGGAGGAAAGGACACGGAGTCCAGGAGCAGCAGGGTACGACTGGGTATGGTGGGTACAGAGAGGGATGGGTTTGGGACACAAGATTTAGAGGCAAACACAGAGTTGAGGCATTCAGCTTTTTCACGTGCGGAGTCAGCTGTATAGCCGTTTGAGGTAAGGGAGGGGATGGAGGGGGAACAAACACCAGAAACGGATTTGACCAGACGCCACCAGGATTTGGAAGAGGGAGACAGATAAGAGAGTTCGGTCTTGAGAACGGAGAGATATTGTTTCCTGGCTCTCCTGAGGGTGGACACACACTTGTTTCGGGCTTTGTGAAAGGAAATGAGATTTCCTTCCGTTGGATTTGCTTTCCAGGAGACGAAGGCAAGTTGTTTCTGGGCAACAGCCTCACCACAAGATTCTGTGTACCATGGACGGGAGGAAGGGTATGACAACTGAAGACGAGATGGGATAAATCTGTGCATGAGAGAGAGCAATTTACTTTGGAAGAATTCCCAGGATGAGTTGATGTCAGAGGTGGTAGAGATGGGAGACCAGTCCAGATGATTGATGGCTGCTTGAAGACCGTGCCAGTTGGCCTGAGTGAAATGCCAGACTCGTCGACGCTGAGCAGGCTCCCTGAGGATGGTCAGAGAGATGTCCACTTTAACAAGGACATGATCAGATGATCCGATCGGAGCAGAAGAAGAGCAGCAGACATTTTCAGGGAAGTTAGTCATAACCAAGTCCAGAAGAGAAGATGTTCCGTTGACTGAGATCCGGGTCGGGAAATTGACAGATTGTGTCAGTCCCAGTGAGTCGCAGAAGTCCTTTGCTGAGGAGCCATGGCTGGTGAGAGAGGTACCCACACCCAGCCAACTGGCATGATGACAGTTGAAATCACCACATATGAGGAAGAGAGAGTTGGGATGAGTAGATAGAAGTTGGTCCATATCATCAGACAGCGAGATGTAGATGGAGTCATCACTGTTTGGTGGACGGTACAACACACATATGAACAAGAGGTGGGAGCGAAGGGGAAGCCGTAGCCAGAGGTATTCCTGGGGGTGAGGTGGAGAGAGTGCAGTGCAGGGCGAGTGAGGAAGAGAGTTTTTGATAAAGATAGCAACCCCGCCTCCAGGACGAGGCTCAGGTCTATCATACCGGAGCAGGGAGTAGCCCGGGAGAGATACTATGGAATCAGAGACATCATAAAGGAGGAAAGTTTCTGTTAAGCAGATCACGTCTGGTTTGACAGAAGCAACCTGTATGGAGAGATCAGTTAAGTTTGAACGAAGGCCCCGGATGTTTGAGGTCCATACCGTTAATGAAGAGGAAGGGGGAGCATCAGATACAGAACAGGGGGGAGGAGGGGTAGGGTAAGATGTGGAAGAGGTGGAAGAGGTAGGGAGAGCTGTTGAAGGTGTGTCAGAGATTTCAGAATAGCTCGGAGAAAGGGAAGGATGGGGCGGACAAAAGGTTTGATGGTGATTGGGTGAGCCACAATGAGGTGTTATTTGAGGAGGGGGAAGAGCGAGGCAGAAGGTTGGGGGAGATGGAGGTGAGAGTTTGAAGGGGGAAGAAGCGGGGAGGACGCTTTGAGGAGGGGGAGTGAGCGGGGGGAAATTGAGAAGCAATGAGGGTGGGGAGATTTGAAGGGGAGGGGTGAGGGGGGTGTTTGGGAGGGAAGGGACAAGGGGAGGGATTTGAAAGGGATGGGATATGGGGGAGATTTGGAGGGGAGGGGTGAGGCAGGAGTCTAGGAGGGGAGGGGCGAGGGGGCGTCTTGGCGGGGAGGGGTGAGGGAGTAGTTTAGGAGGGAGGGGGCAAGGGGGGAGATTTGAAAGGGATGGGTGATGGGGAAGATTTGGAGGGGAGGGGTTATGGGGAAGATTTGGAGGGGAGGGGTGAGATTGGATTTTTGAAAGTGTACGATTTATGGGAAACGAACATTTATTGCAAAATGAGTTTCTTGTGACCTTCGAGTTAAAAATACGTTTAAGGACGCTGGATGGAGGATGGAGTGCAGGAGAGTTTAGGGAATGTAGAACAAAGGCACTATAGGAGATGGATATTTTTTTTGGGATGAATTGATTTGGTGAGCAAGTCGAAAGCAGCCTTTTAAAGAAGAAGAAGAAAAAGGTGTTATAAAATATGACGGAATACATAACTTGAGGGGAAAGTGTAAACATTGAAGGTTAATGAGTGAAAACTATCTGGGGAAATGGGGGAGAAACACGTGGTCGAAGAACGAACGAACGAATAAGAATGAATAAACGAATGAGAACAGAGAAGGAAATGTTTTTTTTTTTTTTTTTTTTTTTTTTTTTGAGTTGAGATTTCCACAAGGAAGTAGGCTATGGGTGAAAAGCCTGGGAATACAGAGAACGAAAGTTATTGGATCACAAACGACGGACCACTGAGAGAAAAACAAAGCCTCAAGGTTGTACAGTGCACACTGTACAAGGCCTTGCTCGCGACACGACAAACAGACGATCAATTTATGAAAGATAAACACCGAGAAACAACCAAAGTTGCACACAATAACTTCACACACCGAAAGATAAATACAGTTTCGACAAAATACAATTGTGAACAGACTTAACTTCGAAAAACGTGGAGACCGTGTGGAGCTTCGAAAATCGCTGCCGCCGTCTCCAAGCTCTCGCGAGATCAAGCTCTCGCGAGCTTGATTGACAAAAGAGAACTGAATCCAGATTCACACAAGTATGTCGTTGCAAATAGAATGAGGACATGGAGTGCTTTTCCACCAAGTATTGGGAACATATCCAGTGCTGCACATCAAAACTCCTCCAAAGTCTTGCTTTCAAATTGCATTTCAAGAGCTAGATTTGTCCGCAAATCAATAAGATCTTCCTTCAGTTCTTCATCTTTTGACATTTTCTCCATATTGTAGGAATATGGATTCATGATCCATTCTTCTGAAATCTTCAGGTCTCCAGCAGCAAAATATCCATCAAACGATTCTGACAGCATTTCCAAATGAGCCACAATTTCTTCGAGCACAGTAGGAGTTATGGATCCAGCATCATCAACCATATCTTCAAGTGAAGGAAAATTTGAGAGATTGCTTCTTTCCATCCTTTGACGCCAAAGACGTAACTTTTTCTTTGAAGGCATTCAACTTTTCACAACCTTCAATATGTTTATCCCTTTTCCTTGAAGAGAAACACTCAGGTCATTCATACGAGTGAAAATGCCAGCTAAGTTAGCCAGCATTTGGGCGAATTGCTGTGATTCCAATGCCCCAACCAGATCACATTCACGCTCTTCCAGAAAAACTTTGATTTCTTCCCGCAGTTCAAATAAGCGGGTTAAAGCTTGTCCTCGTGACAACCAACGGAATTCTGTGTGGAAAAGCAAAACTGAATGCTCACTTCCCAGATCTTCACAAAATTATTTGAAGATGCGATGGTTCACAGCTCACCCCCTGATCCAGTTGATGATCTTCACACAAGTATCAAAGACTTCCTTCAAATTTGGAGACTGTATGAGTTGCGGGCAACGAGAGGTTTAAAACTTCTTGACTTGTTCAAGGCTCCTTTATTTCCAAAAGAACTTTTTCCGACCGGAACTCCTCTCTTTTTATATCCCCCATCACTTCCACCCGATCCTCTTAAAGGGGCGTGGCCCCGACAACCGAGCGCAAGCCACGCCCATACCGTCAATAGTCCCACTGGTCCCATGCTAGTGAATTACGAACACCTCTATGGGGTATCCGCCACATGCACCCCCCCCAGAATTCACTCGCACTGGCCACGTCAGTTGTTGGGGGGCCTTCACCGCCTGACCGAAGCGACCCCTGATGACCCGAGCAGGGACTGTTAGAGGCTTGGCGGTAGGCAGGCCACCCGGGGGCTTATCCGACGGGGGACGGCCGCGCCGTGGGGGTTGGGCCAACCGAGGGGGCTGGTCTTGGTCCAAGTGAGCCGGCTTGAGGCGGTCCACCAAAAGGTGGTCCGGTTTGCAGCTGATGTCGACCACGAAGGACTTGTCCCCAGCCTCCAGAACGCGGAAAGGCCCATCATAAGGCAGCCGAAGCGGCCCCCGGTGTGCGTCATGGCGAACAAAGACATACTCCGCTGTACGTAGACCCGGTGGGACGTGGGCCTGAGGCAAACTATGTTGAGATGTGGGCACCGGTGCAAACATCTTGGCCTTCTCCCGGAGAACAGACTGCTGATGGGCAGCGGACCAGGGGCTTGTGGCATCAGGCATGAACTCCCCGGGAACCCACAGCGGCTGGCCATCGACGAGCTCCGCGGGTGAGGACTGGAGGTCATCCTTAGGGGCTGTCCTGAGGCCCAACATGACCCACGGGAGTCTGTCGGCCCAACTGTCATCCCTGAGGCTGGCCCTGAGAGCAGCTTTCATAGAGCAATGGAACCTCTCACACAATCCATTAGCCTGGGGATGATATGCAGTCGTGCGATGGAGCTTTACCCCCAACCCCTGGGCAACAGCACCCCAGAGCTCTGAAGTGAACTGGGGCGCCCTGTCTGAAGAGATGTCTGAGGGGGCGCCAAAACGGGCAACCCAAGTGCCGATGAACGCCCGGGCCACATCGGCAGACGTCGTAGACGTAAGCGGGACGTCCTCTGGCCACCTGGTGGTCCTAACGAACATCGTGAGGAGGTGGGTAAATCCCGCGAGGGGGGGAAGGGGCCCCAACAGGTCCACGTTAACATGGTCAAACCGTCGCTCGGGCACTGGGAATGGCGCCAACGGGGCCTGGGTATGGCGATGCACCTTCGAGCATTGGCACTCGACGCAGGTGTTGGCCCAGTCGCGCACATCCTTCCTGAGTCTGTGCCAAACGAACTTCGCCACCACCAACTTTTGTGACGCCTTCCTGCCCGGGTGAGAAAGACCATGGACGGCATCGAACACCAGCTGTCTCCAGCTGGTGGGTACGACGGGGCAAGGCTGTCCCAAAGAAACGTCGCACAGTAACATGGTGCCCGTGTCCCTGAACGGCACTTCAGACAGTCGAAGCCCCGTGACCACCGCCCTGCAGTACTGGACATCCGGCTCAGAGATCTGATCGGCTGCCAAGCGGGCATAGTCGATGCCAAGGTGCACCGTGCCAGCTATGGACCGGGAGAGACAATCGGCGACCGTGTTATCCTTCCCAGCAACATGTTGGATGTCCGTCATGAACTCGGAAACGAAGGAGAGCTGGCATTGTTGACTGGCAGACCACGGCTCCGAGACCTTGGCCATGGCAAAAATCAGGGGCTTGTGGTCCACAAACGCCATGAACGGGTGGGCCTCCAACAGGTAACGGAAGTGTCGGACAGCGAGGTAGAGGCCTCGGAGCTCACGATCGAAGGTACTGTACTTTTGTTCGTTAGGGCGGAGCTGCCGGCTAAAAAAGGCAAGTGGCTGCCATGCCCCATTGACCCACTGCTTGTGCACAGTGCCAACAGCCTAGTCCGAAGCGTCCGTGGTGAGAGCAATCGGTGCATCGGGCAACGGATGTGCCAGCATGGTTGCGCTGGCGAGGGCCAGTTTAGCATCCGTGAAAGCTTTAGCCATCTCCTCGGTCCAGTCAATGGCGTGTTTGGTAGGCTCACCCTTGAGGGCCTCATAAAGGGGCCGCATCAGCTGGGCCACACGGGGCACGAAATAATGGTAAAAGTTCACCATGCCTAAAAACTCCTGCAGGGCCCTGATGGTGAGGGGGCGTGGAAAACCCTTCACAGCCTCTACTTTAGACAGCTGTGGAACAGCCCCCTCCCTCATGATGCACTGGCCAAGAAAGTCAATTGAGGCCACCATGAACAAGCATTTGGCCGGGTTAATGATAAGGCCGTGCGGCTTGAGGCGTTCAAAGAGCGCTCGGAGGTGAAGCATATGCTCCGTCCTGGAAGTGCTGGAGATGAGAATATCGTCCAGATAGACAAACAGAAACAGCAAGTCCCATAACACGCTGTCCATCAGGCGCTGAAAAGCCTGGGCCACGTTCTTGAGCCCAAAAGGCATGCAGAGGAATTTGAAAAGCCCGAACGGTGTAATCACCATGGTCTTAGGAACGTCCTGCGGCCGGACGGGGACCTGGTGGTAACCACGAACGAGGTCCACCTTAGAAAAAAAAAAAACTTTACTGGCCAAGCGGGCAGAAAAATCCTGGATGTGCGGGATTGGGTAGCGGTCGGGGGTAGTGGCGTTGTTAAGGTGGCGGTAATCCCTGCATGGGCGCCAACCGCCCCCCGGCTTCGGCACAATGCAGAGAGGCGAAGCCCACGGGCTGTCGGACCGTCGTACGATGCCAAGACGCACCAACATGTCGAACTCCGCCTTAGCAACAGCGAGTTTCCCCAGGTCGAGGCGTCGAGCCCGGGCGTAGACAGGCGGGCCAGTGGTCGGAATGTGATGCTCCACCCCATGTCTCACGACAACGGCCGAAAAGGTGGGCTGTGTAAGGGCCGGGAACTCGGTGCGGAGGCGTGAGAACTCATCAGAGGTCGAGAGTGCGCAAGCAAGCCTCGTCGAGCCGGAACCGCTCAGCGAGCATGGAAATGAACTCAAGGTCTCTGCATTAATGAACCGCCGATTTTTACCATCCGCCAATAAGCCATTGGCGCAGAGGAAATCAGCGCCCAGCAAGGGGGTGGACACCCTCGCCGTGACAAAATCCCACATGAACCGCTGCCCGCCAAAACACAGTGCCACGTTCTGTTTACCAAAAGTCTGAATGGCACTGCCGTTGGCGGCTTCCAGGGCGGGGCTGTGACTCCCAGCCTCCCGGTCCAATGCTGATGCAGGCAGAACGCTCACCTGAGCACCCGTGTTGCAGAGAAAACGACATCTGGAGTCGGTGTCCAAAATGAACAACAAACTGCCCGAACGGCCGACGCTCATGGCAGTTAACCAGCGCCGGCCACCCCGTTTCCCGGCTCGCTGAAGCTGCAGGGTGGCCAGCATGCCTTGGCCTTGGGACCAAACCTTGCGTGGTAAAAGCACAAGCCTTGGGGCTTCCGCCGCTGGGCCGTCGTGGCGGCCGCAATGGTGCCCGCCAGCGGCGTAGGCTCGACGGGGCCAGGGTCCCATGCCACACTGCATTGCTGTCTGGTGGAGAAAAACTTGTCTGCTTCCCTGGCCAGGGCGCGGAAATCCTTAACAGGCGAGTTGGCCAAGGCTGACCATACCTGTCCTGGCAGCTGCTGCAAGAACAGCTCTTTGAAGAGGAAACATGGCCGGTGGCTGCCCAGGAGAGACAACATGTGGTCCATCAGCTCTAACGGCTTGGAGTCGCCCAGACCGGGTAGAGAAAGGAGCTGACGGGCGCGCTCAGCCTCAGTGAGCTCGAAGGTATCAAGTAGCAGCACCTTTAGTGTCTCGTACTTGCCACCCTCCGGAGGATCCTGGGGAAAGCTCACCACCCTTGTCGCCGTGGAGCCACTGAGCGCAGACATAAGAATAAGACATAAGACATAAGACAGAAGAATAAGCGCAGACATAAGACATAAGAATGACATAAGAATATTTAGTGTCGTCAGCAGAGATGCTCCGAATGGCGAATTGAGCCTCAGCTTGTGCGAACCAGACGGCAGCCTGTCGTTCCTAAAACTCCGGCAGTTTGATCGAAACTGCGCTTGTCACCATGTTCGTTCAAAGCTCCGAAAACGTCCAAGAGCAAGACGGGGTCACCAATGTAGGAGTTGTGGGCAACGAGAGGTTAAAAACTTCTTGACTTATTCAAGGCTCCTTTATTTCCAAAAATTTCTTTTTATATCCCCCATCACTTCCGCCGATCCTCTTAAAGGGGCGTGGCTCCCACAACCGAGCGCACACCACGCCCATACCGTCAAGAGTCCCATTGGTCCCGTGCTAGTGAATTACGAACACCTCTATGGGGTATCCCCCACAAGGCAATGTTTTTGATGCCAAAGCATGCCGATGAAGAAAACAATTGGTAACTTGCAAGTCTGGAATCTCCTTTTTTATCAATGCAGAAAAGCCAGATTTATTTCCAAGCATTGCAGGTGCCCCGTCAGTGCACACAGAACCAATGACTTTGATATCTAAATCATGTTTGGCAAATAAGTCTTTCACCAGCTGCATCACATCCTTTGCAGCTGTGCTTGTTTTCAAATCTTCACAAAACAGGAAATCTTCCTTCGCAGCACCCTCATTGACATACCTCTCTAATGTGATGAGTTGACAACAACTGGAGACATCAGTTGACTCATCCAACTGAATAGAGATTTTAAGAGGACTAGCTCTGATATCTGAGATGACTTGGTCCAAAATATCTTCACTCAAATCACTGATTCGGTTGTGAATGACATTATTTGATAGGGGCACCTGTTCAAATTTTTTTCTTGCTTCTTTGCCCAGGATAGTTGTTGCCATTTCCAGTGCACATGGCTTGATGAGATCTTCTGCAATTGTATGGGGATTCTTGGATTTGGCCACTGCATATGCCACTTGGTATGAAGCAAGAAGTAGTGGTTTTTCAACAGAAACGAAACCCAACTTTGGAAGAGTTCCGACAGAATCAAAACGAGCTCTTTTGATTTTCAATGACCCAACATCATGTCCTTCAACATGAGCTCCGCCATGCTTGTTCTGGAAGTGCTCTTGAAGCTTGGATGGTTTCAGATTTGAGTTGGAAAACACAACGCTACAAAGAGTGCACTGGGGTTTTTGCAAGCCATCATATCCCGTTATGCAAGTGAAACCAAAGTGCACATAGTCATCATTCCATTTCCTTATTTTTGACATGATGAAGGGTTAATCAGAGATCTCGCGAGATCTTGATGGTGACGGCACAGATTTTCGAAGCTGTACACATTCTCCACGTTTTCAAAGTTAAGTCATTGTTCACAATTGCATTTTGTCGAAACTGTATTTATCTTTCGGTGTGTGAACCTACAGTGTGTCCCTTGGAAGTGTCTCGGTGTTAATCTTTCATAAATTAATCGTTTCTGTTTGCCGCGCATGTGCGGCCTTGCCTCAGGCTTCCCCGGTCCCCCGTCGAAGTTTGTTTCTTCCTTCGCTGTTTTTGCTAGGTTCTTAGATTTTTCCCTTCTCCCCCAAAGTTCCCCGAACATCAACTCTTTGTCTAACGTTTTAACCTCCCCCCCCCCGCCCCCCACAAAAAACAACAAAAAAACAACAACAACATTTATTTCCCATTCTGCACGTGTGAAGTGTCCCATCGTGTGCTTCTGTCCAGGTGCGCTGTCTCACCCCACCCCCATTATCTCCTTGCCTTCCACCTTTTCCCCTGTTCACGTGACTCGTGGTTGTCCCTCTAGGCTCCCTCTCCCCGTTGGTATTTTTCTGAATATAAGACTATTCTTCACGGTTCTGTTTAAATATGTTTAAACTTTCCCCTGCAGCGTTTTATTCAGTGGTATATAACAACACGCTGTTTTTCTTCCGATTAAAAAGGCTTTTTTTCAATTTCCTCTCCAACTCGTTCCATTTCAAAAAAATATTCAATCTCTTACAATTCTAAATCACTACATGCTCTAAATTCACATTCATTCCACCCCTCCTCCATCGTTCTTAAATGGATCGCTAACTTGAAAATCACAATAAACCCAAATTGTTATAAATGTTCGTTTTGGTTTTTTTGTTTGTTTTTTTTTTGTTTTTTTTTGTATACTGAATCGAGGCTCGTGAAAGAGCTTACATTTATTTCACAAACAAATCAACCAGACAAGATGGGGAGACAAGATGGGGAGAAGACAAGATGATGGGGAGACAAGCACACAAAGATGTGGAGAGAGCAGGGAGATGGGGAGATGGGGAGAGAAGCTTGGGGGGAGGAGGCGTGGGAAGGGGGAGGTATAAAACACAAGGAGACCAAGGACTTCCAGGACAGAAGTTGGTATTTCAAAAAAGTGTAGGATTTGGGGTGAAATTAGCGGGGGTAGAAAAGATCAAGGTTTTGGATGGGGGAAGATAAGATATATGGTGGTGAACAGCTGTTTTAAAGACCTGGAGGGTGGAGTGGGATTGAAGAGAGTGAGGGAGTTTGTTCCAGAGGCGGGAGAAAACAGGAATGAAGGAGTGAAGGTGAGCATAGAGTCTTGATATTGGCAGTTTAACCATAAGAGGGTTGCAGGCAGATCTTGTGCGACCTGTAGGAATATTTGGGGGACAGAGCCCAGAGAGAGCTGGGGGGGCAAGGCCAGAGAGGAGTCGGTAGAAGACGGAAAGACCACCAACCTGCCTGCGGTGAGTGAGTGAAAGGCCCTTGGAGTTAGGTACATCGCGGGAGATTCCAATGATTCTGAACGCTTTGGTTTCAACAGCGTGAAGACGAGCTAGGTATGAGGCAGGAGCACCAGACCAGAGGGGAGAACAGTATTCCATAGAGCTGCGGATGAAAGCCTTGTATGTGGTGAGGAGCTCAGGTGTGCCAAGGAAGGACTTCGCACGATGGAGGATGCCCAGTCGGCGACTGGCTTTGGAGGCCAGATTTGAAATGTGGTTTTCCCAGGAAAGATCATGGCAGATAGTGAGACCCAAAAGCTTGAGTGACAGAACTTCTTGGAGAGGATTATTCAGAAAGTGGATGGGAGGGTTGTCCAGTCGGTCTTTCGTCTTCCATGTCTTTCATGAATCATCCACTTTCTGAACTCCCCCCTTGCCCCTCCCCTCCAAATCTCCCCCCTTGCCCATCCCCTCCAAATCTCCCCCCTTGCCCCTCCCCTCCTAAACTCCCCCCTTGCCCCTCCCATTCAAAACTCCCCCCCAACCCCTCCCCTTCAAATCTCCCCCCCCAACCATCCCTCCCAAATTCTCCCCCCTCCCACCTCCTCCTCAAACCTGCCTCCTCCCCACTTCGTCTCCCTTCTATCTCCTACCTCCACCTCCCCCAACCTTCTACTTTCCTCTGCCCCCCCCCCCCTCAAACAACCCCTCACTGTGCCTCATCCCATCACCATCAAACATTTCATCCTCCTCATTCTTCCCTTTCTTGTAACTCTTCTGTAATCTCTGACACACTATGAACTGCTCTCCCTCCCTCCCTCCCCCTCTCATCCTTCATCTGACCGTACCCCTCCCCTCCCCTGCCCTGCACCCAATGCTCCCCCTCTCTCCTCATTAACGGTATGGACCTCAAACATCCGGGGCCTTCGCTCAAACCTGATTGATCTCTCCATTCAGGTTGCTTCTGACAATCCAGACTTGATCTGCTTAACAGAAACTTTCCTCCTTCAAGATGTCTCTGATTCCTTAATATCTCTTCCTGGTTACTCCCTCCTCCGGTATGATAGACCTGAGCCTCGTCCTGGTGGTGCGGTGGCTATCTATATCAAAAACTCTCTTCCTCACTCTCCTTGCACTGCCCTCTCTCCACCTCACCCCCAGGAGTACCTCTGGCTATGGCTTCCTCTCCACTCCCACCTTTTGTTCATATGTGTTCTGTACCGTCCTCCAAACAATGATGACTCCATTTACATTAAGGCTGTCAGACAACATGGACCAACTTCTAGCCACTCATCCCAACTCTCTCTTCCTCATATGTGGCGACTTCAACGGTCATTATGCCAGCTGGCTGGGTGTGGGTTCCTCTCTCACCAGCCATGGCACCTCAGCAAAGGACTTCTGCGACTCATTGGGACTGACACAATCTGTCAATTTCCCGACCCGGATCTCAGTCAATGGAGTATCTTCTCTTCTAGACTTGGTTATGACAAAGTTCCCTGCAAATGTCTGCTGCTCTTCTTCTGCTCCAATCGGTTCTTCTGATCATGTGCTTGTTAAAGTGGACATCTCTCTGGCCATTCTCAGAGAGCCTCCTCAGCGCCAACGAGTCTGGCATTTCACTCAGGCTGACTGGCACGGTCTGCAAGCAGCCATCAATCATCTGGACTGGTCTCCCATCTCTACTGCCTCTGACATCAATTCTTCCTGGGAATTCTTCCAAAGCAAACTGCTCTCTCTCATGCACAGATTTATCCCATCTTGTCTTCAGTTGTCTTACCCTTCCTTCCGTCCATGGTACACTGAATCTTGTGGTGAGGCAGTTGCCCTGAAACAACTTGCCTTTGCCTCTTGGAAGGCAAATCCAACTGAAGGCAATCTCAGTTCCTTCCACCAAGCTCAGAACAAGTGTGTGTCTACCCTCAGGAGTGCCAGGAAGCACTATCTCTCCACACTCAGGATTGAACTCTCAAACCTGTCTCCTTCCTCCAAATCCTGGTGGCATCTGGTCAAATCCGTTTCTGGTATCTGTTCCCCCTCCATCCCCTCCCTTACCTCAAATGGCTGCACAGTTGACACCGAACGTGACAAAGCCGAATGCCTCAACTCTGTGTTTGCCTCAAAATCTTGTGTCCCAAACCCATCTCTCTCTGTTCCCACCTTTCCCAGTCGAACCCAACTGCTCCTGGACTCTATGTCCTTCTCTCCTGACAAGGTGGAGAAGTTTTTCTCAAACCTCGACTCTGATTCTGCAACTGGACCAGACGGCATCAGCCCACGGGTACTAAAATCCTGCTCTGCCACTCCATCTCACCCTCTCTCTGTTCTTTTCAACCTATCTTTTGCTCAAGATCATCTGCCAGCATCTTGGAAATCAGCAAACATTACCGCTTTACACAAAAAAGTGCAAAAACAGATCCTTGCAACTACAGACCAATCAGCCTGCTCCCAATTATCAGCAAAGTCATGGAATCCATCATTGCTTCGGCTATCAAATCCTTCCTCTTCTCCAATGGCTTGATCTCTGATCATCAATTTGGATTCAGACCAGGTCATTCTACTCTGGACATGTTGCTTCTGCTGTCTCAACAATGGATGGAGGTCCTCAATGCCAAACAGGAAATCAGAGCTGTCTCCCTTGACATATCACGTGCCTTCGATACGGTCTGGCTCCCAGCTCTGCTCACCAAACTCTCCTCCTATGGTATCCATGGAAATCTCCACTCATGGCTTGCGGACTTCCTCTCTGGTCGTCGGCAACGTGTGGCCCTGAATGGATTTCTCTCATCTCCCCTTCCTATTCTGGCTGGAGTTCCCCAAGGTAGTGTTCTGGGCCCTGTGCTATTTCTGGTCTTCATCAATGATCTCTCCGACTCTCTGGAAAATCCTCTCTATCTCTTTGCTGATGACTCCACTATCTGCCGCTCCATTCCTCATCCCTCAGATCGGCAGTCTGCAGCCTCCTCACTCTCTGCAGACCTGGACAAAATCAGAGACTGGTCAAACAAGTGGAGCATGTCTTTCAATCCTGACAAATCTCACACTCTTACTATGTCTCTCCAAAAAGACCGACTGGAAAACCCTCCCATCTACTTTCTCAACCATCCTCTCCAAGAAGTTCTGTCGCTCAAGCTTTTGGGTCTCACTATCTGCCATGGTCTTTCTTGGGAAAACCACATTTCCAAGCTGGCCTCCAAAGCCAGTCGCCGACTGGGCATCCTCCGTCGTGTGAAGTCCTTCCTTGGCACACCTGAGCTCCTCACCACATACAAGGCATTCATCTGCAGCTCAATGGAATACTGTTCCCCCCCTCTGGGCCGGTGCTCCTGCCTCACACCTAGCTCGGCTTCACGCTGTTGAAACCAAAGCTTTCAGAATCATTGGAATCTCCTGCGATGAAGCTGACTCCGAGGGCCTTTCACTCACTCACCGCAGGCAGGTTGGTGGTCTTTCTGTCTTCTACCGACTCCTCTCCGGCCTGGCTCCCCCAGCTCTCTCTGTGGTATGTCCCCCTAATATTCCTACCGGTCGCACAAGATCTGCCAGCAACCCTCTTATGGTTAAACTGCCAAAATCTAGGCTCTCTGCTCACCTTCACTCTTTCATTCCCCTTTTCTCCCACTTCTGGAACAAACTCCCCCACTCCCTTCAATCCCACTCCTCAATCCAGGTCTTTAAAACAGCTGTTCACCACCATCTCTTATCTTCCCCCATTCTGAAACCTTGATCTTTTCTACCCCCGCTAATTCACCACAGATACACTTTTTTTGAAATTCCAACTTCTTTCCGAGAAGTCCTTGCAGTGTCCATATGTTTTATACCTCTCCCACCTCCCCTCAAGCCCTCCCCCTCACAAATTTCTCTCGATGTCCCTGCTCTCAAATGTTGTGTTTGTGTCCTTCCCCCTCTCTCCCCATCTTGTCTACCGCTCACATTATGTTGTGTTTTATGTGTCGTTTCGACTTTTTGTGTGATTAATGTTAGCTCTTTCACGAGCCTCGATCTTGTATACAAAAACAAACAAAAAAAAACCCTGCAAAACAGAAAGACAAAAATATGAGCTAATATGAGAAAATATATAAAAAATATGTAAAAAGTATACAATGGTGTATGCAGGTTACAACAAGTTGCTGCACGATAAGAGTTTGTGCTGAAAAAAGACAAAAAAATGAATAAAGTATACGGAGTGAACATGTTTGACTCTTGGTTTGAGACGTTTGCAGTGGCGTGCGGTAATTTTTCGTCATGGGGAAGCAATTTAAGCTTCACATAAAAAACTAGAACGCCACTCAGTAGAGCGCATACTCCCGCCGTGGGTGGCCGCTGCTGAGCCCGATCTTCCAATGGTAAAAAATCCTTCAAAAAATTCCTGGATCCGGAATAATATCCTGAGCTTCACCAAAAACTAAGCAATTCTTCCTTATCCCAAGGGCAATCATCCCTCCACTTTCATCCATATCCGTTCAGAACTTTTCCAGATATCTTGTTCACGAACACACGAACACACACACGGACGGACACGATCAAATGCATTACTCTCTGGCCGGAGTAATTATATAAATACGCTAGACGACCCGTGAACCCGCTGTGTTCCCGTTGTGACAGTGGTTGATGAAAAAAAATAACAAGCATTTACCTTGCTTGAATTTACCTTGCTTGATTTTTTTTTTAAACACACAATTTTAATATTATTGAGTGGTCAAACTTTAAATTGAAGGAAATTTGAGCATTTACCTCATGAGTCACCGTTCAACGAAGCATGCGTTTAATGACAACATGCTTGGTTGATCTCTCATCCTTCTTTTCTTTTCTTTTTTCTTTTTTCTTGTAGTGTAAAAGATGGGAGGAGGGGAGAGAGAGAGAGAGAGAGAGAAAGAAAGAAAAAGAAAAAGAAAAGAAAAAAAAAAGGAAGAAAGAAAGAAAGAATTTGAACACCGTTTATTTCAATAAAATGCACAAGCAGGTCAATCCATACCGCAGAGGTATTTACAAGCAGGGGCAGAGGAAAAAAACAAAACAATGTACAACAAAAACAAAGCATCACACTCTTGATGCAATTCTTAAAACATTACGACGAGTCTCGAGTCCTGAACCACACACAAGGCCTCGTTAATGCACCATTTCCATTCAAAAAGTTCAACATTCTCGTTACTCATATGGTAATCAAATTCCAGCCTTATTCTTGCTGACACCAGCCCTTTAAACATGGGAATGACATCATGACCTTAATTCTCAATTTTAATTTTTCTTGACTTGTAAATTGCATATTTTGCAATGGCAATCAAGAAATTCAACAAGGCACCAGCATTTTTACAAGAAAGGATAAAGGGTACACCAAAAATAAACATATGCAAGGTAAAAATGAAACATAACTTATAAGAAAGGTGTGCAATCACAGAAAATAGAGGTGCTAACCTCCTGCACTGGACATATGCGTGAAAAAGATCCTCCTCCTGCTCGCAGAAGGGACAATTTACAGGCACCGAGGCATTAAGATGGTGAATAAAAGTTTTTGAGGGGAGAGCCCAATGTGTTAGCCTCCATTGGATATCCGCTGGGAACCCATAGATGGGTGAAACAAACACATTATGCCACAGTTGAGTAGAGGGAGACCCCGGCCCTAACCGTTCTGACCACAAGGCCACACGCGTCGCTCCAGACAGGGATGAGACTTCTTTCCCCCTCACGAGTTTAAGGACACCAGCCTTAGTTACTAAGTGAAAGGGAGAGGGAAACCCATCATCATTGGACTGGACAGAGGGCAGCACCTTGATTTCGGGGAAAGATAGCCGAAAATCTTCGACAATTCCGGCGCCTTCCCAGCCAATGTTTAGCTGCCTGAATTTTTTTACGACTACACGTTTCACTTGTTGAACAACTTGAACAACTTGAACAGACGCTACACATACACTTGTCGCCACCACCGCAGCAGACCTCCACTTGGTTCCAGATGCATCCCCTAGGTCGCTCACTTTGCTTACGCCTCCTTTAATGAATTTTTGAATTAAAGCATGGCTACGAGGAATACATGGGAAAAAGCTGTTATAGAACAGAGGTTCTTGGAGGAAATTACGACAATTATATGCCTCAAGACAACGTTTAACCTCAAGGCCTTTCCATGCATCCAGCAAACTCCGATAAAAACTGGGAAGTGAAGCAATGCTGACACAATCAAGGTCCACCAAGAAAAGGTGCCGATCATAGTTCAGTTCACCAGCCTGTTGTAAAATAAAATGTGCAAATGGGCACCAGGGCAGCTCCTCCGCATACAGTAGTCTCTGTACAGACTGAAGGCGAAAAGCCATAAGCCGACCAGAGACATCAATGACTCCATGGCCCCCCTCCTTTCGAGGGTGGTACAGTATACTGGGCCGCAGCCAGTGGTAGCCACTCCAAAAAAAATCTATTAACTTCCTCTGGATGGCAGGGATCAGCTCCTTGGGTGGCTGCAGCGTAATGACTTTATGCCACAATCTCGCTGCAATCAGGTTATTGATAACAAGAGTGCAGCCTCTGTATGAAAGAGACCACAGTAGTCCTTTCCATGATTTTAAACGGTATGCAATTTCTTCCACACCTCCTACCCAATTCCTCATTTCCATTTCATGGTTTCCAAGATAAACTCCAAGATATTTGACTCCGTCAGTTTTCCATACCAGATTTTGTGGGAGTGATGGTGGCGATGTGACTGAGGGGTTACCTGAACTACACCACAAGGCTACACTTTTACTACAGTTTACTTCACCAGAAGAGGCTGCAGAGAAGTCTGAAAGCACTGCTGTACTGCAGCTACACTGCTTGGGCCTTTAATTAAAACACAAACGTCATCAGCATAAGCTGTTACGACAAATTTTGACCCCTCTACTCCCATATCCTGAGGCAATCGTTTCCTGAAAGATGCCAAAAGTGGTTCAAGGGCAATTGTGTACAACAGTCCCGAGAGAGGACAGCCTTGGCGGATAACCCGTCGAAAGGGAAAGGGGGAACATAAGTTATTATTTACTTTCAACATACAGAAAGTGTTTGTATATAAAAGTTTAACATGTGATATGAAGGTTTCACCAAAACCCATCCCCTTAAGAACCGAAAACAAGTATGCATGATCAACACGATCAAAAGCCTTTGTTTGATCCAGAAACAATAACCCAAAACTGGCAGGCACATACTTTTTACAGGAAATAATATCTCTTACCAGAAACAGATTATCATGCATGGGCCGTCCAGGAACACAGTAGGTCTGATCCGGCTGCATGACGGAGCTGATCACCTCTTTCAGCCGGTTTGCTAGTACTTTAGACAAGATTTCGTAGTCAGCACACAGTAAGGAAACAGGTCGCCAGTTCTCAATGAGTTGAATGTTCCCAGCCTTCGGCAAAAGGTATACGACCGCCCTTCTACAGGACAGAGGAAGTTCTCCAACACGAAGGCTTTCGTCAAGGACTTCAAGCAAATCGGGTCCCACAAGATTCCAAAATGTCTTATAAAACTCTCCAGGCAGCCCGTCAATCCCCGAGGCTTTATCATCTTTCAAGCCTCGCATGGCTGCTTCAAGTTCATCAGGTGAAATTAACGATTCAAGTGTGTGTTGCTTGTTCTCCTCGACTTCTGGGAGCCCGGCAATCAGCTTCTGTATCGCCTCACTGCCGATACTCTGGGCAGAGTACAAGTCAGAGTAAAACACTTTCAAGGCCGCCTTAATCGCCGGTTGGGAGGTAACCGTTGACCCGTTAGCAGTACAGAGCTTATGAATTTGCTGAGAGTTTTTAACCGAATTCTCCAAGCTAAAGAAGTCCTTATTTGGCATATCCAAAGTCAAGTAACTCATCCTCATACGCACCAAGGTACCCATTGCCCGCTGCCGCACCATTTCGGTCAGTAACGACCTTTTTGTCCATAGTAACTGATCATATCCAAAATCTTTTCCAGCCCCATTACGATTCTGTTCCAATTCTGCAATTTCAGCCTTTACTGAGTCAATTGAGAGACTTTGCATTTTAGTAGTATCCAGACTATACTGTTGACAAAACGTTTTAACTTGACACTTTGCAAGGTCCCACCATATGCGAAGGTTGGCATGCTCAAGCTTAGAGGACCGAATTTTCCCCCACACGGTTCGGAAGGCATCTTTAAATTTCTTATCACTTAACAGACGAGTATTGAGTGACCAGTACGTGCTACCTCCTGATGTCAGGGGTAATTTAAAGGACATTGACACTAAAATTATGATCTGAAAACCCTGTTGGGAGTATTTGGCTAGTGGACACCACATTCAGCATTGGCTTATTAGTCCCCTACCGGTGTACACCAGAGGGGAATATAGGTTTGCACGTCGTCCCTCCGTCCGTCAGTCCGTCAGTCAGTCCGTCACGCAAAGAACAGTTTTCCGGACTTTTTTTTTCTAAACTCTTAATGCTAATGATTTCAAACTTAGTACATGGTTTCCTTATGATAAGTTACAGATCAAGTTCGAACTTCACGACGTTTCGATCATTTTTGACAATGTTATGGCACTTTGAACTTTGGTAATTCTGATAATTCTGATGATCCTTAACTCAGTGCCATTTTAAGCTTTAATTTCCTTTAAAAAACATTTTCTCTGCAATAATTGGACCGATTGAGATCAAATTTTCACGGTAGGGGGGACTCGGTCTGTAGAATATTTTAATGGTAATTATGGCGTCACAGGTCACGTGGTTCGGCCGCCATATTGTTTTTCGTGAAAACACGAAAACCCCTTTTTCTCTGCAACGGCTGAACAGATCGAGGCCAAACTTTGCAGGCAGAATCGCATACCCATGACGAACAAAAAAGTCAGCGAGCATGACGTCATGCGTCACATGGTTTCAGAGTTATGACGTTTTTAAGCATGAACCTTTAAAACCTAGCTCCTTCCTCATTTTTGATCCAATCGAGGGAAAACTTCACAGATCTGTTCAGCATGTCAGTCTACTAAAATGTCCTTTTGGAATTTGCGATAGGGCACGTGGTTTGGCAGAAATCGTTAATTAAACGAAAATACAAAAAAAATGGATATCTCTTGAATCGCTAGTGCCTCACATCGTGAGTTGGTAATTATATAATTCACACAGTGCAATACGTGCAGGCTGCTCCACGTAGCGACCTTGCGGGCTTATCAATGAGGCGAGGCGTGACACACATGTGTCTCAGCATACTTCAGATCAAGTTTGAAAACCAGCATCAACCGTGCATAAATTTGCATATTCGATCATTTTTGACAAAGTTATGGCACTTTGAACTTTGGTAGGGGACATGTATTGCAGCGCAATACTCAGAATGCTTGTTGATATAGATCCTGTCCAGCCTTGCCCTTGATATGACGCCATCGTGACATCTGCACCATGTGTAGGCCCGTGAAGTTGGATGCTGCAACCTCCACACATCCTCAAAACAATAGTTTTTGATGAGGCTCTCTAACACCTTCGCAGAAGCGCCGTGGGGTTCATGTCCATTCCTGTCAACTGAAGGATCAAATGTACAGTTGAAATCCCCTGCGATACAGGTGAGAGCAGCTGGATCCAGTCCCTTTACAAAGTCCCGCAATGTGGAAAAGAATATTCTTCTTTCTATAGGTTCACTTGGTGCATACACATTTACTATAATAAGCTTTTGTGTATTGCAGTAGAACTCCACCGCTATCAAATGTGCCTTATAGACCTCCTTCTAAGCAACACTGAGTGGGAAGCCTGGGACTTAAAGTGATGGCAACACCAGCCTTGGGTGTGGAAACCCCACTCAGCCACCATTGCCCTTTAAAAAGTTTACACCATTCAGCTGCCAAATTGTTGGGGGCATGGGTCTCTTACAATAGAATGACATCTGCTTTTACTCTCTCCATTGCCTAGATTGCTTGAATTTTTTGTAAGGGGGCACATCCCCCATTAATGTTCAGGGAGAAATGAAAATGAATGAATGATCGTTTTAAGGCCATTTTCCCCGCTAGAGTGGGGGTTAGCCTTGCGGGCCCCATGACAATCATGGTTCCCTGTTTTGAGGCAATGATTTTATGGCCGGATGCCCTTCCTGACGCCAACCCTTGGTCATGCTCTTACGCTGCGCAGGGATACGGTGTACCTATTCTAAATCGGGGTACACACCGGGATCATTCATCCCAGCAAGCTGGTACTCAATTTGCCGACCTCGGAAGGATGACAGGCTGAGTCAACCCCCCTGGCGTTAATTCAGTGATCGACCGGGATTCGAACCCAGGATCCCAAGCCGGCACCCTAACCACTAAGCCAACACCAGGGTATTAATGTTCAGGGAGGCAATATGTATTTCTCGCATTGTCATTCTAAGGTGGTAGTTCAACCTCCGCCTGCAATTCCTTATTCGCCTTTGTTACTGCTTTCCGAAGACGTTGAAATTGAGGCTCCGAGAGCATGGGGTCATTTTTTTAGTAAAAGAGGTTTTGAAGCCTTAATGAAAGCTTCAACATCAGGGAAATGATCTCTAATTACAACATGACGTTGTCTTAACGTTTCGTTTAAGAGATCAATGACCTTCCCTTTTGTCACCTTTGCTTGCCTCACCTGCTCCTTCTGAGACTCACTCAGGGCAGCAAGATTACATCCTTCCTCATCAGCCTCGACTCTACTCTCGCCTCGAAGTGTGTCAGGTACTGGCACCTCATCTGTGTCATTGTCACCATGATATTTTTGTTGCATCTGCATGGCACCAACTACCCCATCGTTGTTGTCTACCACAGACTTATCAATCTCTTTCTCATCATCTTCCGTTGAGATGAGGGTCCTTAACTGCTCGTCGCATGGTGCAGGGTGTCCACCATCACACACGGTGACACACTCGGTAATGCTTCGATTCTCTTCATCCTGTGAAATGGACAGATTCCCATCGCTACCTATTGCATCACCATTTTGCTCATGGTCATCAGGTTAGTCTGTATTACCATCTGCCTGCACAAGAAACATTTTGTTTCCTTTTCCTCCATTCTCATCTTTCGCAAGAGAGCGTTTCAAATTTCTCCTCGACTCAGTCTCCATCAGCTTCACCTCTTCATAGTCCCTTTGTTCTTGAGGTTGCAGCCTCTCCTCCACATATGGTTGCTCCACCACCGTATGGGCCTCGCCACGAGCACCACTATTACCCGCACCCTGATATTCCGGTGTTGACATTTTTTCTACACCTGGCTCATCGACAGGGTCGTTCAAGCCATTGACAGGGGGAGGTGCCCCAGCTGCTGTGACGTAACTGTTCCTCACATCAGGACAATACTGCAGAGTGTGTCCGTATGCCCCACATGTATAACAAATCAAGGTCTCAGTAGCTGCAAAGATCCGGTAATCATTATCTCCTATTTTAAAATTTATAGATATGTTCAGCTGTTTTGCCTCATCCTTTAGTACGACAAAACAGAAAGGTCTAAACGACTCTACATGCTTCAGCCTTCCGTTCCTGGTTCGCAGGGGGACCGTGATAATTCGTGAGACAGTCCCATGCTCCCCTAATTCACGTAGGATTTCTTCATTCCTCAGAAAGGGCGAAACGTTACTTAAAATAACTTCAACCACGGGCGTGTCCATGAACGATACCGGAACAAATTGGTCGTTCCCCAACGTTAACCCGTTCTGCACCACGATGTCTGCAAGGCTTACTTGTGACACAAAAACCACCACTTTGTGGTTCATTCGAGACGCAGCACGAATGTTATTCATCCCGATCAAATCTCCGATTGCAAGTAGAACATCGTCCATTTGCACGTCTTCCGGCGGAACAAGGCACAGCCCGTGCTTACGCGATAACCCCTCATTACTAACACGATCAGCAGTCCTTTGACTATTCCTATTTGCCATTTTTCGGCAATAAACTAAACAAACTAAACTAACAATGTTTAAATAAGGTTAAGGAAATACAAATTAATTAAATAAATAATCGGCACGATAAAAATAACCCACGTTATAAATACAGGTGACCAGAATAACCCAGAATACTCTGTTCACGGATTTTTGATATGTATATAAACTTGAATTTTATCAGCATATAAATTGTGTTGTATGTATATGTATTAGGCGTAGATGATATGGGAAAAAAGATTAGTAAAGAAAATCTTGCTGAAATTGATACCGAAAAGTAACACCAGACTTTAACGAATATTGATTTTCATAAAACAATGAATCTATAAATGAATGTGATAGGGATAATATCCTCAATTTGTATTAATTAATTAATTGTGGGTAAAGGAATTAATTTATCGCAGTGGATTTTTAACAGCAGCCTGAAATATCCTGAGAGTGTGCATCCATAGAATTAGAAATCCCAGATTTAAAAAATTTGGTAGAGGTCTTATGTGGAAGAATACTTGCTTGGTAGATAAAAAAGGTACTGCATGTTGGCAGCGACTTCTGTGGCCATTCAGGCCAAACAAATTGGGAGAAACTGTAATTGAATACGTAATTTACAGATGAGTATTTGGAAAGTAAAAAGGGAATTTATTGATTTGGGAGACATTTTTCGAAGGTTTATTAAAGTGTTACAATATGACAGTTGGTAAGGAAAATTATTAGATGAAAATTAGATCTGTTTATAAAATGAATTTGTTGACCCTTTGAAGTTAATTCTCCGAATTGTTGTTTAACTAGCATTTTGAGTTAAAATTGGAAATAGTTTGGTAGAGGCTTGGTTAAAACCCTTGGTTACAGTGTGTTGGAACAAATTGATAAATTATAGGATGTTGATGAGAATAGAAACAAATGTGGAACCAAGATAGAAAGACTTTTATGATGATATGAACACCGAGATAAAAAGATTGAATCAAGTAATGTTGCAAATGAGTACAGTAGAGTTAAAGATAATGGCATAACGAAAATGTTATGAATTGTCAGTTTTACAAAATCAGTGAACTCATATCACCACAGGCTACCATTTGAAAGGCACATACTAGTAGTTAACAGCATTAATTATTCTTTTTTTTTTTCTTTTTTTTTTAAAGGGGGAGGAACTATGATAATGGATGCATTATGCGTTGTTTGCTTGTTTGCAAAATTTGATGGGAATTAGATATTCCTCTTTGTGATTTTAATCATATGTACTCATTATTAATGCATTTATTTTCTTTGAGTAGTGTTAAAAAACTGCATGAGTTTAATTTTTCAAACTATATTAACCTGAAAGCAACTGTAAATGCTATTCTTAGTTTAGTAGTCAAAAATACATACCTGATTTGGATATTATTCGTGTGAAGCATATAAATGAATATAACTTTTTGAATGTTTTAAGGAAAACAGCAAATTGTTGAATGTGAAGCTGTTATAAGATATACATAATTAGTTAAAACATGGTAATTTCATGTCAAGATGTACCCTACCTGATTCGGTGTGTGTGGAAAGCAGATATAGATGTGGCTGAGTGAAGAATAAGACCAGATCACATCTCAAATGGAGTGATAACGGCATTGGGAAGAAGTTCAAGAAAGAAAATTTGTGGGAAAAAATGAAGTTAATCTTGGCATACACCCTCCTTCTCAAAGAATGATGAAGGCCTTCTCCTTTGCAAGATTGGAGTTGGATGCTTACCTTCGCCAAGGAAAATTTATGTGACCATTTGCCTGCATCACACTGCAACGTATGGAAGAAAGGCGATCACTTGCTTCTGTTCGAATGCCTCGAACATTCATCACTTCAGCAATTGCGGGACGACGACATCTTACCTGCAACTTCTACTGGATGCGGTGACGTGTGTCATTGCTCCACCCATTTCCGGGGCACCAGCGCAGAGCTGTAAGTGGATGGCTGTGCTTCTTCCTCTACAACGGCTGTGCACGATTCTGCTGGTTGCTCCTGGTATGGACCATGAACAACTTGAACACCATGGTCCTAACATCGTTGTGGATGCATCTGGCATCTCTGTTCCACATCTTGCTGGTCAACCAACATCACATCAACACTTGCTGCCCACTCATGATGAGTGAGGAGGCAAGTCAACTACAACTGGACGAAGGCCTTGTTTAAGAACTACTATGGCTCACAGCAAGAGTGGCAAGGATGCTACATGCAGAGCAGGGTCAGTTTATGACTCCGCCCAGTTATCACAACAGCGGAAAATCCTACGCGAAATAGTGTAGGTGCTATGAAGACATCAGAAGAAAATGTTTCATACTTGAATTTCAAACACAAGTGATCAGCCTCTTCTTTTCAAATAGAAAGTCAACATTTGTTCTGAAGCAAAACGTATTTTCGAAGAATAATTGCCAAATGTTGCAGATGCTTTATTATTTTGGAAAGAAATGTTTTATGATCAGATTCTTCCAGGATGACGGTATATGCCTTAGGTATTGAAAATTGGATTACCAAATTTGTGGTTTGAGTATTTTGTAGGTAGTTGTTTAAATTAATTGTTTTAATTTAACAAAAGAAAAAATTGAGGAACTATAGAAGATTTCTATATTTGTTAGTGTCGGCGAGTTATGCAGGTAGTCAAATTCAAACTTGTCCCTGACCTTACAAACTTAAAATTCTTTTAAAAAAACTCTCTTACAAATTTGGCTAATTTTGTACTCCCACATTCTTTTTTTTAAAGCTCATATCCATAAATAGCTTTATCCTCCTATAAGTTTTATCAAAAATGGAATCCCAAGGTTACTCACAATTTCCTACTATTAATTAATGGCTGCTTGTAACTCAGCACATCAAATCTTTGTATTCCATCTGCCTTGACAAAAGAGATAATCATCATAATGAAATCACATTTTTTATTTTATGGATTTTCTGGATATTTGATCCCATCCACATCAAACTATCTATTTCAAGACAGGCACACTGTCGGTTTCAGCAATCTTTTAAGAGAAACAAAATACACAAACTCATGCATTATGTATATTTGTTTGCGTTGGAACCATTATTTGCCGATCAAGATGGGTGTCAATTTCATAAAATTTGTCCCTTAATTTTAGAAACGCAGATACACAGACAAAAAAAAAAAATTATTCTTAGAAAAACCCTATAATGTCCACATTGAAATCACCCTTTTTTCCCCCACAATAACATCCAAATTTGACAAAACACCCGTTTACATGTCAGTCGACCACTGACCTATCAATCATGCAAAACAATAGTCCGAAATTCCCACCTGATCATCATGTGACTCTTGTCACTTGGTTCCCAAAAAAAAAATTGCAAAGCAATTGTTCCAAACTCTGTAAATTCAAAAATTGTTTTGCCCAAAATGCTCCCTAAAGCCACATTTATAATTGGCAAATATGAGGCTTCCAGAATGAACTCTAATCCTGGATATTTTAATTATATGTTCCAAAAAGTGTCCAATTTCGGCATTTAATCAATTAATTATTATTTTGCTAATAAGCAAAAAATGAATCATTCTTGCTCCGAAAACTTTTCAGACACAAGAAGCATCGACAGTTACTCATGTTGGTCTAGTGATCTAATCTGTTGAGGCCATTCGTCATTTGGGATCTGCAGCAATGAAGGCCTAATCATTGTCTGAGGTACCGGTAAGCACTGGTACCCTTGATCTTGGTTTTACCCTATGAACTAGTCTCCTATTTGAATATGGACAACGTCGTCTCCAGTGTCCCATATTTACACAATTAAAACACCTATCCTTGTCATTGCCTGTTCTTTCAGGGCTACCTATCCTGTTACTTCCTTGTAGATTAGGTCTCTGATTTTCCCTTGGATCATAAGAAAATTCTCTGTACTGTTCTTTTTGGGGAGACAAATGGGAATCAGGTGGGGCAACTGTCACTTTTATTCCTACATTCGAGGGCAGTTGTGCATTTATCTCCTTCAGTGTATCCTGTGTCCTTTTTAGTTTAAGTTCTAGGTCCGTTATCCTTTCTTGCTGTTCCCATTTCCTGGATTCAACGTCCCAATGATGGAATTCCAGTCTAACCTACCGTTAGGTTCTGTCTCTTCCTAGCTTTCAGTTCTTGTCCTAATATAAACTATCCAATTGACTTCGCTCAAATGTACCAGCTCTTGGAAACTCCTTGGCATGTCCCTTTGTCCACAAATACCAATTCTAAACCTCCCTAATGGCCTCTACACCATAATGGTTGTACATATAATATGTGCAAGTACCTTTTCGTGGAATATCTGGTTCAACCTTTCTACCCTGTCAGGCCCTATTTCCCATTTCGCCTATAGGAATGTATTAGGCAAACCGCTGTGTGTACCATAAATAAAATCTGCTGGGATTATTCCACCTTATACATCGTAACCTGTGTGTTGCGTCTTCTGAGGTTGGTATGACAGTCGTTCTTCACTGGTGATTCCAGGAAGAGTCTCTCCAACTTTCAATTTATGATGGCAGCTGAGTCCAGGAACACCTCCTTTTTGTACCACCGTTTCACCAACCGATCCCCAAACTGATCGGACGGGTAAATGACCACCGATAGGTGGGGAACCATGTATCGGTCCCTTGTCACCAAAGCCAAAACACTTTTGCGGAGGCCAGGTAATTGTGTTCCCTGTCAAAAGGGCACGCCAGATATTAAGCACAAATATAAAATATATATATATTTGGACCTTTCCTTCACTTTTGTCAACTTACCACCTTGCTCATTTTTGAAGGTATCTTCACATTAACATAAATATTGATTCCACATTGATTTCACAATGTGGATTTTATCACATTTTTAATCAAACTATCTTCAAATGAAATCAAAAATCAAATCAAAAATCAAATCAAAAATCAAATCAACATGAATCTTCTTCCTCTATCAAAAAAAATTTCGAAAAAAAAAATAAAAGTTATTTTCCCAATCTTCTGATATCCACGCTAATCCATTTTCCTATCAATTCTTACAGAGGAACCTAGAAGAGAATGGAAAATCAAAAGCTCTATCAAAAGAACAATAGTGTGTTGTTCCATACCCACCAAAACAAAAACATCAGCCAAAAAAAAAATCCTAATAAAATCCAATAGACACCATTTAGCTCAATGCAGCCTGATTCCTCATTTTACGAGTAGGAAACACAATGCCGCTTCTTGGGGGCTCTCCAAGAAGCGAAAATATGCTTCCCACTCGTCCTATTACCTCCATTAAAAAAAGAGGATATTACATTTAAACCCGTATGTTTGTCTGTCTGCACAGAACAATTTTGATTTTCTCTACATTCGTTGATACGAATTACAGGAAAATTCTATCACAGGTGAAACCTCACCTGTACAATTTTGTAAAATTTGGTAAAATCACAATCATGTCATTGATCACATGGTATAGACACCATAATCGTGTCAACACAACAATCTTAAAAGCACTGGAAAAAAATCCTGGCAAAGGTCCACAATCCCTGATTGCTGTGTCCTTAGCTCCTTACAATGGTAATATTACCTACATAACATATCAATATTGATTTATAATAAAACAATAAAATTAAGATATAATATCTCATGGCAAGGGGCAATGCCATCTCATGCCATGCCCGATGGTTCGGAGAAAACAATAACGTTTACCTGCAGGACATATTTCCACCCCAGGCAAGACCTACCTCAGTCAGTTCAACAAAACCCCCCAAAAAACCTATATAACGCTGATCTGGACCACACCCTACCACAAAGCACCCACCAGCCTTTTTGGTGGGGTTGGGGGGGGGGGTGGAGAAAGATGGATGATGAAAGGGATAAATTGCATCCAACACCAATCCATGTTGAACAAGGGAGGAATTCATGGTTTACATGCATCACATAGATTCATTCGTGAGACGGTCAAACAAAATTAATCAGACAGATATGAGACAGTTCATTGGAAAAAAAAGTCTCAAATTTTCCCGATGTCATGTTTCACTATGGTTGCATAGTGAAAACCACACTTTCACTAGTGGCTACAAAATTGTTAACCTGTTGACAATTAAAATTGGAAAACCATCTCAAAATGTTTTGCCAAAAATCATAATCACTTCAAAATATTGACAATTTTGATCCAATCATGCTCAAATTATTTTGAAACTCAGGTAATACAGGTAATACAGGAAACCACAGGTAATACAGGTAGATTGGGAAGAGAAAGGTATGGTGGGGGAGGAGGGAAGATGAAGCATGGGGATTTGATAGGAAAGAGAAGTGATTCATGGGTGGAGTCAGACAAGGTATAGAAAAATAACAACAACAACAAAACTCTGAAAATTATTTGCACCATTGGAAGCATTTGCATCTTCAAAACATTCAAAACACATACATCCTATCTTATGAACCCCATTGATGATTGATGTGAGGTTTGAGAGACGGAGGATGGGGGGGGGGGGTGGGGTGAGGTGGATGAGATGGGGGGTGGTGGTGTGAGAGACAGTGGGGTGGATGGGGGGTGGGGCGGGGGAGGAAGGTGGGGTGGAGGTGGATGGATGATGATGAGATGATGATGAGATGACGACGAGATGGGGGTGGATGAGGGGATGAGGAGCAGAGAGGTAGGAAGGCTGGGACAAGGCTGGGACAAGGGAAGAGGGAAAGATGGGGAGAGAGGAAGGGAGAGACAGAGGTTGCATTGAGAAAAAAAACCAAAAAACACTTGCTTCCGATCCCGTATGTACTATATGAACAGCGAAACGGACAATTCCCCATCATGGCTCACAAACACTGTCCAGATGCGTATACCAACGCCTTCACCAAAAACAACGATTCCCACCATATTTATCACTCTAGCTGAACATGGAATATATTCATATTTCATTTTGTTTTAACTCTGCCAGAGATTTGTATAAAATAACTGCATAAAACGAATGATATGTCCAAAAATAATAAAAACACAGCCGCCGGGATTCGAACCAAGGCTGCTATGGTTTCGTCCCAGCATATTTAACCGCTCGGCCATTTCCAAGTTGGGAAAGAAAAAAAATAACAAATATATCTATCTATAATTCCAGTAATCTCTGTTTGTACGTCTGTACGTTTGTACGTCTGTTTGTCTGTGACCGCTGTTTCTCGACAACCACGGGTCCGATATACTTTTAACTTGCCAGGTATATTGCTGGGGACCCGAGGATGTGCCTTTTCAAGGTTTCATATTAATCGGACAATTACTTACCGAGCTATGTCCAAAAAACGATTCAACCAATCAGAGAGCAGCGAACGATCGCGTGTGCCGAACGTGGCGGGCACACTCTGCCTCGGATGGCACATTTGAGAGCGTATTCATTTATTTCACGTTTGCAAACTATGTTGGCGTTAAACTATGTTTTAAAACTAATAAAACCGAATTTGCGATTCATTCGCTTTCCTGCGCGTTTGTGCACGCGATGGCGATTTCTTTACCAAACTCCGGAAGCCGTTCGCTTTGGACCAAACCATTGCATGTAAATAGAGGGGGGGGATTGTCACCGTACTCGCAAGCCGTTCGCTTTGGACCAAACCATTTCATGTAAATAGAGGGGGGGGGATATAATTTTAGATATAGATATAGTACGGGCAATGCCCTAGTATCTCTAAATGCCACGCGTCTCATGCACATTGGACGGGCACGTGAATGACCGTGCAAAACTCGAGTGCGCGTTGCACGCACTCGGGTGAACTATGTATGTGCGTTATGTACGTGCATGTACGTGTGAACGCACTTTGCATTCCTGTGTGAGCGTATAGGGAGTGATGTCACGATGCGTGCCGCCACAAATATACAATAACCCGCGCAGCACGATGGCCATCAATGTGCAAAATTACATGTACCGACGCAAAACGAGTTTCAAAATCATGATTAATATCGTTGTTCACTCATGGGTCTGTTCAACAAAAGGACATCTATTTTATAAAAAACGAACCAGCCGTTTCAAAGATATTAATAGTTTTGTGTTCGTGCGAACGCGCATGTCAATCGTGCGAGACCCGTGTCAGTCACGCGATCCTTCACTCAACGACCCCCCTACCCACCGTTCCTCTACGAACGCGCGCAAAATACAAACGCGCGTATCAAAACAGCCCGTGGGTCAGATCAACCCGCAGCTGTGCTAATGAGTTGCGGCACGTATCTCTGTCACGTGTAAACAGCGCATTAGGGCATATATTTACAGAACAAAAAAAATCGCTAAAAACTCGAATAATCGCAAAAAAATAATAATAATAATAATCGCTGGTTATCGCAAAAATCACATAAAATCGCTATGGATGTACCATCCTTCCCTGTTCATTCCTTCCACTTCTACCGGTGCCAGACAAAAGATTTCTACCATTATTTATTATGGGAACCTCGATTTTTTCTGTTCCAGGAGCAAAAAGTTGTAAACAGGACATCAGAACATCACCTCCACCAACGTACAGCTTGAATCAATCGTGAAAAAATATATATATACAAGTAAGGTCGACCATAATTTACATAATTATACAGTAGTACACCTCCATCTCAGTGGATCTTCATTAAATAAATTAATGGCACCTTTACTGAAATGTTCCAGGGCTTTCCGCATACCTTGAAGAGGTATGCCTTGTGGAGATGCCCACCGACCACATTTCTAATAAGTATAAACGCAATTGACATGAACAATACTTTTACAATTCTCGATACTATCTGTGTCCAAATTCAGCCTCACCAGGTTCATTGCAGACCCTTTTTAAGACTAGCAGGATCGTATGGACAAGCCGATTCTTCATACCTTGAACAATCGCCTGGACATGTCCAGACCGATGTTAATCTCTTCCAGCGTTGCAAACACGGACGAGCCCCCAACTGTTGTGACTGCTTTTGGACACCTTTCTAAGCAAAACTCAATCAGACTTCACGAGACTCACTCAGTTTAAATCGAGATTTATTACTAATCTTGCAGAGAGTATTTTACACGAAAATACAGTTATAATTTACAGACAAAAATACAACGCGTCGTTCCATGGGGAGAATTCTCTCTCGCAGCCTCGGAGGGTCCTGTTAAATAGATCTCAGCTGCTTTGATCTCGCTCCATTGGAATTTCGAAGTCACTTAACGCCAGCCTTTCTGGCACCAAACTCCATATGTTTATCATTACGGAGGACACAAAAAACTGATGAGGTCCCTCCCCAAGTCCCACTAATGGAGGGATACATTCCAACTCCACGTTCACATCCTTGGATGTCACTGGGTCATTTCACAGATGGTTGGCTGGTTGGTCAAAGTTCTTTACACATTTCCTTGCATGCTTTAAGAACAAAATTCACATTGAAGTACAATTTAACTAATATTTATAAATTGTATTATATATTGTATCTATAATCCACATGGGTCAGGGACAAGTTTGAATTTGACTACCTGCATAACTCGCCGACCCTAACAAATATAGAAATCTTCTATACTGGGCAGTGTGGCTCTACTGGCAGGCTTCTACTGGCAGATGCCCTCACTGGCTCTCCCCCCTTGATTCCCACCAGGCCACCTGGCATGCCAGGCCCCTTCCCATGGGTATCTGCGCCCACTACACACTACACTAACTGGTCCCCTGGACCCCTACGGCCTCACCTGGCCGGCGAGCTCTCAGTGCCCAGTGTCCCCCCCTACAAGAGACACATTGACGAGCCACACTCCCAGCCTCTCAACAACACCATTGCACCTTTGCAAATCAAACCTTTCTACACCCAGCACCAACCGCAGAATGACACCCATTTCCAAAACATCTGAACCCCCTCTATTCTAATGCCAATGCAGGTGAGGGTTCGTCTCCATTGGGGGTGTACTCTGCTCCACAAACACCCACCTGGTATCATTCATTCAATCCTTTCCTCCACACAACAAAAAAAATTCGCCACGCACCTCATTCACACCTCATCTCACACACAAGCATTCTTCCATTCATCCTTCAATTCTCAGGACAACGAGGAAGAAAAAGGAAGACGCTAAACTATGGTCTGCCAATTCCAACAAATAATTCATTCCCAACTCGTCAATTTACATCGTCACTAACCCCTCTAATCTCTAACACAGTCTTCGTCCTGTCATCTACATACATCGTCTCTACACCAATGCCATCTGCAATTTACGTGCCCTCTGGGTCACGTGGTTCCCCCACGGACCCAGGCTCTCACCTTTGGTTCCGCACATGGCGCCAGGCAATCCCTAACACCGTGCCTTCATCCGTGCCTCCAGACGCGTGCTGCACGTCCCCACACGCCACTCGTGCTGCCAACCTACCGTGGTAAGCCGAAGAGTGAATGGAATAGGCTTGATTCGTTAGGTCACACAACGTAGGCTTTATTCAGCGAGAACAGTAGGCCTACAGCCTGTAACAACACAGAAGCATAACCAGGTCTGTCGCTTAACACAACAAGCATAATATTACTAATAGCCGGCGAAGCCGGTGTTGTCAATAAACGAGTACGTATTATGTTGAAAACCTGATTATGCCTTGGCTCGAGAATCCGAAGCGCAGTGGAGGCAGCCATCTTGCGGATGCGGAAGTATGCATAACAAATTTAAAACGTTCATTAGGAGTTTCTTTCACCCGTCATCGTTTGATTCACAATCTTATGCACCTCCAATGTATTAATAAAATAATTTAAGACCAACATCGGCCCGCACGGGCCTGGTTATCTTCAACAAAACGCGTCACCAAACACCGGACCCAATGAGAGTCGAGCATTTGCAAAAATATTTCTAAAATGAAATCACTCAATGGAGACCGCCATCGACCGGATGCGGAAGTTTGCATAAAACAATTGCGAAAAAGTTCAATAGGAGTTTGTTTCACCCGTCGTTCTTTGATTCACAATCTAATGAAACCTCTAATTAGTAATTAAAATACGTTAAGACCAACCTCGTTATCTTCAACGAAAATCGTCATCAAACACCAGAACCAATGAGATTCGAGCATTTGAAAAAATATTATTACGCGTTTCGGAGGGTGAAAACGGCGTCAAATATTCTAAAATTGACGGAGAATTCGTTTTTAGAAATCTCGCGGCTGTAGGGGATAGTTTTTCACGGCCAGAAATATCCGAAGTTGAGACGGAATTCACCGAATTAATCAAGAAGGAAATTTTAGAAATTTTAATCGCCTCCAGAATGCAAATGGTGTCATTTTGAACTCGGTACGGTACCTACTACACCTACCTACTACAAACTACCTAACCTACTGATGCCATAGTGATGGTTAAAATAGTGGCAAGAGGCTTTGGCTTCGCCGGCTCATTGCGGCTTTGCAGAAGGGTACTAGTACTTGTCATTGTCTCCTTCACATTTGCTGAGTCCGGTGCAGGTGGGCCCTACTTGATAAAAAGGGCACTCATTGGCACATAACTATTTGCCTTTGCAGTCACACACCAAGCCATCAATGAGTTCCGATGCAGTCATTCCTTCGTACAAGATCGGTTCAATGCCATTTTCACTGTCCTCACATCCAAGGGTTCGAGGAGACCCGGATCTCTTGTCCACACTCGGATCTCTTGCCATCACCCACAGCTTGGTTTGCCACATCGCTCGACGCACATGCTGTCGAAAGTGTGGCTCACTCGGTGGAAACTTGGCAATAGGCAAGTCGTTGGTGGTTGCAAGTTTTGTGCGTAGTTGGTTGGGATCACTGTGTATCGATTTTTGTGGTACTCTGAAGGATCATAGAGGAGTGTGACAAGGGATCGAGCTACATTGATGGCTTAGTTTCATCTTCATTATCCATTGTGCTCAGATTTTCGAAGTATTGCACTCCTTTCTTCTGCACACATTAGAGTACACTCTGTTCCCCTTTGTTGAAGAATGCAGAGGTGGAATCATAGCCTGTAAGGGCAAGTAATGAATGATCGTTTTAAGGCCATTTTCCCCGCTATCCTTGCGGGCCCCATGACAATCATGGTTCCCTGTTTGAGGCAATGTTTTTATGGCCGGATGCCCTTCCTGACGCCAACCCTTAGTCGCCTCTTACGATGCGCAGCGATACGGTGTACCTATTCTAAACCGGGGTACACACCGGGATCATTCATCCCAGCAAGCTGGTACTCAATTTGTCGACCTCGGAAGGATGACAGGCTGAGTCAACCCCCCCTGGTGTTAAAATTAGCGATCGACCGGGATTCGAACCCAGGATCCTAGGATCCCAAGCCAGCACCCTAACCGCTAAGCCAACATGAGGCTGTTAGAGCAAGTAATGCTGGAAGAATTGTAGGAATGTGGGGTCGTGATGGTTGTAGATGTCATGAACAAGGACGAACCTTTGCGTGTTTTCCTTACTTGTAGTCATCCCTGTTTTCCACGATATTTCTGAAATGTTGGGCAGATGGGGCAGATGATGGATTGCCATCACCAACACATCCGTGTCTGTGCTGTCAATGATAAGTGCGCCTTCGATTGACTTCTGACATTTCGTAAATGACATGAGTTGCCATGAAAATTATTCTGCAGTTACTTTTGAACTTGCTTCATCGGACAGTAGATCAGTCGATGATGATGTGACTTGCTTTGTAATAATAGTGGCATCTGCATATGTACCAGTCAGGACGATAAGTTGCTCTTCCTGGAGGATATTCTGAGCACACGTCTCAATGCCCAATGTTAGAAACAGGATGAAACCAGTTTTGTTTTCATCCACGTCAAGGTAGTCCTTCCAGTTGGGTATTGATGCACTTACAATCACTTTCTCTCGATTGGAAAACACACCACCAGCAGTGATTGCTGCACAGCAGTGCTAGCATGCGTGCTCATTCCAATGTTGAAAAGGACTTCTGGGGTTTCTTCGTTGACTTGGAATGGATTTACCCTGTTGCTTGAGGTGTGCTGGATCAGAGTTTTGACATCATGCTCATCTCGGGTCAGAGCAGCCTTTCCTTGTTCTGGGTGTTCACCGGCAGCTCCATCTTTGTGTCCGATCCTCTTCCTCAGCTCACTCATGAATTCACCAGTGATGTGACGAGTCAAGCTCCAGTGGATGAGTGCTAGCTGTCTTGACATGACAAAATTCACACCACCAGCACCTTTAAGTTATTTGATGGATCTCTCAGTAGACATATCACTTCAGATTCCTTTGAAGCTGCCGCTGGTTTGACAGACTACAAATGCACCCTTCTGGAAAGCTTTCGCTGCATCATCAGGAAGTTGCAGCATGTCGAGAAGGTACATAGGGGTCCATCTAATATAGTTCATCTTATCTGTAACGGTATAGTAGGGAATCTTGGAGGATATGCAGTGGAGACGGAGCTGCCAATCTCCCTCCCACTCTGCCTGGGTGGCGTGGAGTGTGAGTTCACAGGCATTGAGGAACATGTCTCAGAACTGAAAGGTGGGTGAGGCTCTGCTGGCTTCTTTTCTGAAGATACATCTTGGGCATCAACCCTTCGCTCCCCACCCCTCCCGAGGAAGACGAAAACAGGGCCTTGTGAACTTGTGCAAATTTAATAGATACACTGGGAAGGACAATCTCCGATTGCTGCTGGAAACCACTCGAAGCCACTCAAAACCTCAAATGCAGCTCAAAGCTGTGAGAAGCTGAGTGGTGAGCCAATTAGAGTGCTGCTACGCATGATAGCAAGGTGATAAAAGCTGAGGGACAGGTAGGCGTAAGTTGAGTCCTGCGAAAAGAACAGAATAGCTTGAAAGATAATTCAGGGAGGCACGAAGGCCATCAGAGAAAGTGTATAGGACTCAGAGTTCAGCGGTGGGGATGGGGAGGGAGGGGGATTTATTCGTCAGTGGTTGCATGGATGACCAAGAATGGGTTCATATGAGGCTGGAGCAATGGGTGCTGAAGGACGGAAAGACACGAATGGTGACCTAAAGAAAGTCCTCAAAGCACGCCGAAGCACGTTTGAAAGGTCCACTCAGCACGGGAACCGAACGACAAGCACTCCGCAGTGCAAAGGAACATGAATTATATCTTGTGGCTTCTTCTTTCTGCCTTGCTCTCCGTGGTAATGAAAAGTTAAGGTATCACGTAAGCAAACTTCATCATGGGTAATTCTTCTAATCAGAGAAATAAGCCTACTGATCAGTGTATTTGCTTCTTGTCCTTCCCACCTTTTTTTAATCAACCTTGTTTTCTCCCCTGGTGTGTCAGGCCTGGTGCACTTTAATAAACCCCGTTTCTCACATCGCACCCACCCTCCCTCTCTCCATCACATCCAAACTCCCTCCCTCCATCACACCCACCCTCCGACAATTGCACCCACCCTCCCACAAATGCACCCACCCTCCCACAAATGCACCCACCCTCCCACAAATGCACCCACCCTCCCACAAATGCACCCACCCTCCCACAAATGCACCCACCCTCCCACAAATGCACCCACCCTCTCACAAATGCACCCACCCTCACACAAATGCACCCACCCGCCGACAATTGCACCCACCCTCCGACAATTGCACCCACCCTCCGACAATTGCACCCACCCGCCGACAATTGCACCCACCCTCCGACAATTGCACCCACCCTCCGACAATTGCACCCACCCTCCGACAATTGCACCCACCCTCCGACAATTGCACCCACCCTCCGACAATTGCACCCACCCTCCGACAATTGCACCCACCCTCCGACAATTGCACCCACCCTCCGACAATTGCACCCACCCTCCGACAATTGCACCCACCCTCCGACAATTGCACCCACCCTCCGACAATTGCACCCACCCTCCGACAATTGCACCCACCCTCCGACAATTGCACCCACCCTCCGACAATTGCACCCACCCTCCGACAATTGCACCCACCCTCCGACAATTGCACCCACCCTCCGACAATTGCACCCACCCTCCGACAATTGCACCCACCCTCCGACAATTGCACCCACCCTCCGACAATTGCACCCACCCTCCGACAATTGCACCCACCCTCCGACAATTGCACCCACCCTCCGACAATTGCACCCACCCTCCGACAATTGCACCCACCCTCCGACAATTGCACCCACCCTCCGACAATTGCACCCACCCTCCGACAATTGCACCCACCCTCCGACAATTGCACGCACCCTCCGACAATTGCACGCACCCTCCGACAATTGCACCCACCCTCCGACAATTGCACCCACCCTCCGACAATTGCACCCACCCTCCGACAATTGCACCCACCCTCCGACAATTGCACCCACCCTCCGACAATTGCACCCACCCTCCGACAATTGCACCCACCCTCCGACAATTGCACCCACCCTCCGACAATTGCACCCACCCTCCGACAATTGCACCCACCCTCCGACAATTGCACCCACCCTCCGACAATTGCACCCACCCTCCGACAATTGCACCCACCCTCCGACAATTGCACCCACCCTCCGACAATTGCACCCACCCTCCGACAATTGCACCCACCCTCCGACAATTGCACCCACCCTCCGACAATTGCACCCACCCTCCGACAATTGCACCCACCCTCCGACAATTGCACCCACCCTCCGACAATTGCACCCACCCTCCGACAATTGCACCCACCCTCCGACAATTGCACCCACCCTCCGACAATTGCACCCACCCTCCGACAATTGCACCCACCCTCCGACAATTGCACCCACCCTCCGACAATTGCACCCACCCTCCGACAATTGCACCCACCCTCCGACAATTGCACCCACCCTCCGACAATTGCACCCACCCTCCGACAATTGCACCCACCCTCCGACAATTGCACCCACCCTCCGACAATTGCACCCACCCTCCGACAATTGCACCCACCCTCCGACAATTGCACCCACCCTCCGACAATTGCACCCACCCTCCGACAATTGCACCCACCCTCCGACAATTGCACCCACCCTCCGACAATTGCACCCACCCTCCGACAATTGCACCCACCCTCCGACAATTGCACCCACCCTCCGACAATTGCACCCACCCTCCGGCAACTGCACCCACCCTCCGACAACTGCACCCACCCTCCGACAATTGCACCCACCCTACGACAATTGCACCCACCCTCCGACAATTGCACCCACCCTCCGGCAATTGCACCCACCCTCCGACAACTGCACCCACCCTACGACAATTGCACCCACCCTCCGACAATTGCACCCACCCTCCGACAGCTGCACCCACCCTCCGACAACTGCACCCACCCTACGACAACTGCACCCACCCTCCGACAACTGCACCCACCCTCCGACAACTGCACCCACCCTCCGACAACTGCACCCACCCTCCGACAACTGCACCCACCCTCCGACAACTGCACCCACCCTCCGACAACTGCACCCACCCTCCGACAACTGCACCCACCCTCCGACAACTGCACCCACCCTCCCACAACTGCACCCACCCTCCGACAACTGCACCCACCCTCCGACAACTGCACCCACCCTCCGACAACTGCACCCACCCTCCGACAACTGCACCCACCCTCCGACAACTGCACCCACCCTCCGACAACTGCACCCACCCTCCGACAACTGCACCCACCCTCCGACAACTGCACCCACCCTCCGACAACTGCACCCACCCTCCGACAACTGCACCCACCCTCCGACAACTGCACCCACCCTCCGACAACTGCACCCACCCTCCGACAACTGCACCCACCCTCCGACAACTGCACCCACCCTCCGACAACTGCACCCACCTCCGACAACTGCACCCACCCTCCGACAACTGCACCCACCCTCCGACAACTGCACCCACCACCGAACAACTGCACCCACCACCGAACAACTGCACCCACCCTCCGACAACTGCACCCCCCTCCGACAACTGCACCCACCACCGAACAACTGCACCCACCACCGAACAACTGCACCCACCCTCCGGCAATTGCACCCACCCTCCGGCAACTGCACCCACCCTCCGGCAACTGCACCCACCCTCCGGCAATTGCACCCACCCTCCGACTATTGCACCCACCCTCCGACTATTGAACCCACCCTCCGACTATTGAACCCACCCTCCGACTATTGAACCCACCCTCCGACTATTGAACCCACCCTCCGACTATTGAACCCACCCTCCGACTATTGAACCCACCCTCCGACTATTGAACCCACCCTCCGACTATTGAACCCACCCTCCGACTATTGAACCCACCCTCCGACTATTGAACCCACCCTCCGACTATTGAACCCACCCTCCGACTATTGAACCCACCCTCCGACAATTGAACCCGCCCTCCGACAATTGAACCCACCGTCCGACAATTGCACCACCCTCCCACAAATGCACCCACCATCTGACAATTGCACCCGCACTCCCACAATTTCACACGCCCTCCCACAAATGCACCCACCATCCGACAATTGCACCCACACTCCCACAATTGCACCCATCATCGCTTCTGACATGGAATCCATCATCGCTTCTGACATTAAATCCTTCCTCTTCTCCAATGGCTTGATCTCAGATCATCAATTTAGATTCAGACCAGGCCACTCTACTTTGGACATGCTAAGCTTTGGACATGCTACGCCAGGTTTGGACTTTTTCTAATCTTCATCATTGATCTCTCAGACTCTCTTGAAAATCCTCTCTATCTCTTTGTTGATGACTCCACCCTCTGCCACTCCATCTCTCGTTCGTCAGATCGACAGCTAGCAGCCTCTTCACTCTCTGCAGACTTGGAGATGAAATCAAAAACTGGTCAAACACGTGTAACATGTCCTTCAATCCCGACAAATCTCACACTCACCTTGTCTCTCCAAAAAGTCCGTTTAGAAAATCCTCTCATCTATTTTCTCAACAATGAGGGAGGGGAGTGTCGTTGAAGCTGAAGGGAAAGGTGTATGCTGCATGTGGGAGAAGTGTTATGATTTATGGGAGCGAGACATGGGTCATGAATGTAGAGCAGCAACGAAGGCTGGAAAGGGTGGAAATGCGAATGGTTCAGTGGATGTGCGAAGTATCGTTGAGAGAGAGGAAGACAAATGATGAATTGCGAAAGATGATGGGAATAGAGCCTGTGATTGATGCTGTGAAGAGGAACAGGTTGAGATGGTTTGGTCATGTGTTGAGGAAGGATGAAAGTGACTGGTTGAGAAGAGTGATGGAAATGAATGTAGAAGGAAGTAGAGGACGGGGAAGACCGAGAAAGACTTGGCTAAAGATGATGGAAGAAGAAATGCAGGCAAGGGGGTTAACAAGGAGAGATGCAGAAAATAGGGCAAAATGGAGAAGATCGTCATGGGGGCCGCAAGGCTAACCCCCGCTCTCGCAGGGAAAATGGCCTTAAAATGCATGTTGTTGTTGTTGTTGTATTTTCTCAACAATCCTCTCCAAGAATTTCTGTCACAAAAGCTTTTGGGTCTCACTATCTGCCATGATCTTTCCTGGGAAAGCCGCATTTGCAAGCTGGCCTCCAAAACCAGTCGCCAACTGGGCATCCTACGTCGTGCGAAGTCCTTTCTTGGCACACCTGAGCTCCTCACCACATACAAAGCTTTCATCTGCAGCTCAATGGAATACTGCTCTTCCATCTGGGCAGGTGCTCCTGCCTCACACCTAGCTCGTCTCCACGCTGTTGAAACCAAAGCTTTCAGAATCATTGGAATCTCCCACGATGAAGCTGATTCTGAGGGCCTTTCACTCTCTCACCGCAGGCAGGTTGGTGGTCTTTCTGTCTTCCACCGACTCCTCTCCGGCCTTGCTCCCCCAGCTCTGTCTGTGCTCTATCTCCCAAATATTCCTGCAGGTCGCACAATATCTGCCAGCAACCCTCTTCTGGTGAAACTGCCAAAATCAAGATTCATTGCTCAGCTTCACTTTCGTTACCCTTTTTCTCTGCCTCTGGAGCAATCTCCCACACTTTCTTCAATCCCACTGCTCCCTCCAGGTCTTCAAAACAGCTGTTCATCACCATCTCATATCTTTCCCCATCCAAAACCTTGATCATTTATACCCCCGTTAATCCACCCCAAACCAATTTCCTTCAAATTCCCTGTTTTCTTTCCTGAAATCCCCTGTAGTGTCCATCTTGTTTATCCCATGTACCCCTCCCCAGCCCTCTCCCTTCCACAGATCTACCGATGTCCCTGTTCTTTACTGGTGTTCTGCTTCCCTCTCTCCCCCTCTTGTCTCCTGCTCCTTTTATCCTATGTTCTATGTGTTACCTATTATACGAGCCTCAACTAAGTCTCGTATACAAAAAACCCACCCTCCCATGATCGCACCCACCTTACCACAATTACACAGTTCTTCCTTCCAATAGTCCAGGAGCCCAGAAGGTTTATTCAAGTGAAAAGCGCCAGAACGTTTGACCTCATGGGCTGATGGGGTCATCCACCGACATCACAAAAATGCATTGCTGCCGGGTCTGGCCCGTGGCTTCCCCCCGAAATCACCCAATTAGTGACGCCATTACCAAAAAACCTATTTTGCTCAATATCTGGAGAACTATGCATGATAATATCACGAATAAGGTGTCCATACCTATGTTTACATGGTCAATCATTACACTGACACCCGCATTATTGCTAGAAAATGTATAGTTTACCGTGTAAATGTTTAGTTCACCCACTCAGTTAGCAACGCCATTGCGGGAAACCCCATTTTCATTAATATCTGAAAAACAATGCATGATAATATCACAAATAAGGTGTCTATACCCATGTTTTTATGGTGAACTATTACAATGCTATATATAATATAAATAATAAATATATATATTGCATATATATATATATTGCATATATATATATTGCATATATATATATATATATATATATATATATATATATATATATATATATATATATATATTGTTACGGACCGTGGATAAGGATGTTGGTTTGCCGAGCGGATGGCACCGCGGCCGAACAGTTACCCCGACTAACCCGATTCCCGAACGTTGGCCGGATCGCGCCACAGATATTCAATATGGAAAAGACAAAAGCGACACGGATGTGAAAGAGAAGAAGACAGAAGTAGGGAATACGAATATAATTTATTTACTATTTACAACCAAAGTAACCAAGGAAGAAGGAAAGATAATAAAATAATATACAGAAGATATTAGACACAGTGCAATGCTAGCTTATACACGCTTAATTAATACCCAGGGACAAGACACACAGAACAAACTCACGTACACAAAAGGATGGAAAGGCAGGAGGTGGATGGCTGGAGGGAGAGGAAGGTCCACGGGTACTGCAGCACGATCGGCGCGTTTGGCAGCCGCCGTTCCTTCACGGCCCCGCTCAAAACTGCCGTCAAGGCCCCAAGCTGCTGTGGCTGAAGCTGCTGTGGCTGCTGCTGCTGCTGCTGAAGCTGCCGCTGTTGCTGCTGTGGCTGCTGCTGCTGCTGCGTGGACGTCGCGTGCTTTCTCCAGGACTCGTCTGACTCGTCTGGTCCAACCACGTCTCTTGATTGGTCCAACCACGTCTCTTGCTTGGTCCAACCACACACGTCTCTCGCTTGGTCCAACCACTCAACTCAACAACGTCCTTGCTTCTTGCGCGCGCGCTTTTATAGCGCCTCAGGCGATCAAGCCGCCGGCCTTCAGGACACGCCCATCGGTCAGCTCGCCTCGGCCCTGATTGGTCGGCACGGCCCTCTGGCTCCGCCCTTGATGACGATGGGCGGGCACGCCCTTCTTCCCCGCCCTGGGCACATGTTCAATGGTGGTTTTGGGGCGAAATCAGCAACCACAGCTGTAGCAAACCTGGCAAACTGCCCAGTGCAGTTGGCAATGGAGGCTTGGAGGGGATGTAGCTGGCAATTGAGGCTTGGCAATGGAAGTTTTGGGAGTGGGAATGGGGAATGAAGGGAATCTATCTTATTTCACTTGGTGCAATGGAGTGTCATTTTAATGGAAGACAAGGCCTTACCCTAATACACATAATAAAGATATAACTATCAACAAGGGGGAAATCTATGATTGGCTGACGTGATTGTTTATGACCTAATTATGGGACGCCCTTTGACCTTTATACATAACTGGAGTAAGGAGGGTCCAGAATAAAGCAAAAATAATAAAAAACAATAAAAAAACACAATTCTCATATCCACAACAATATATATATATATATATATATATATATATATATATATATATATATACATACATATAATATACATATACATATTATTATATATAAATATTACAATCCTACGCCAGGTGTCCAGTTGATCTGACATTGGAGTAGACCATCAACAGGGATGCTGCTTCTCCCATGGGAGGCATTACCGCTTTCACAAATTCTCATAGTGCCTTCAGGAGGTGGTCCATCACTCTAACGCAATGTAGCACGGCCCAAACAGAAGTCTGTGAACTGGTCAGTCTCCAACCAGTGGAGGAACTAGCTAATCAGCTGAGGAAATGGCGAATGGAACGTGACAATGCTGACATGAATGCCCTCTTCAACACCTTGGACAACACATGCAACCCATTCGCCACTTATTCTCCTGCTGATCTCATCAATGTGTCATCAGGGAGAGCAGCGAAGGAGGAGACCAAAACATTCCTACTTGGAACACTGGAACGGGGGAAAAACTTCGACTTCAGTTCGAGGATGAGTGTGTAGTCGATTGTTCACGGTTTCTGAAGCCCGTGGCAAGGATCAAAATGTTGAACTTTGCTGCAGAGAATGTGAAGCAATCTAAGACCGCAGCACGAAGAGCGAATGCGGCAGAGGGAGTCAGGGATGTCTTTGGACGAATCTTAGCTGTTGCTGCCGAGACAAGCGATGCACTTGATCTGCATCACATTCTTAGCGACCCGGTTACTGAAGTACCACTTTCTCTTGCCCATAGCGATGGAACTCCCCTGAACACGGACAAGGCATCTCTCACAAAGAAACTTTCAAGCAGACAGGAAGTGTTTCTCGATGACACCAGTCTTCCCCCAATATCAGCCACAGTGATTGATGGCAGTATTATCCTCCATGAAACCGTGCTGCAGCACAGCAAGTCCACATATGCAACCATGGCAAAGGATCTTTTGGCAAAAGTATGTTTGTATCGTGGGGAGCAAATCCATTTCGTGCTCGACAAGTACCAGTCACCATCAATCAAAGATACCGAGCGAAACCTGCGTCGTTCAACTACTCCACAATCATTCATCATTACTGGACCTGACCAGGCTCAGCGACAGAGTGGCACATAGTTACTCAAAAGTGGATCATTCAAGGAAGAGTTTGCCCGGTTTGTCATGGAGGAATGGAAGAAGCTCCAATATGGTTCAATTCTTGGAAGAAAAACACTATGTTTCACATGGTGGTGTGTGTGTGAAGATGAAGAACAACGAGGATGATGTGCTGCAAATAGAGGAACAGAATCACCTCCAATGTCGACATGAAGAAGCTGACACACTCATTGCCTTTCACGCAAACAACATTTCCACTGGTAACATTCAGTACGGTCCACTGATACGGACGTCTTCATCATTCTGCTTGAGCTTTCTGGAAGGTCGGAAGGGATCAACATCATCATGGACTATGGATCTGGCAACCACCGAAGGTACATTGATGTCACTAAACTAGCTGCCATTCTTGAGAAGAAACAGACTGGTGTCACTGAAGCACTAATCGGCCTTCATGCCTTGACTGGTTGTGATTTCACATCGTGTTTCTACAGAAAGTGCAAAGTGAAGCCCTTCCAGCGGATGGAGTCAGATGCAGCTCATGTGATGGCATTGCGATCTCTAACAGCTGAGGAGGTAGAGATCCAAGCTGTTACATCCTTTGTCTGCATGCTGTATGGCTTCAAAACCTCTGACATTAATGAAGCCAGATACAAGGCATTCATGCGAATGGGTGGTGGTGACGAAAAAGAGCCCCTTGCCAGAATAAAGAAGATAAACTGTGCCTCTCTTCCGCCGTGCGCCAAGACACTTGATAATCATATGAAAAGGGCGCACTATGTGGCAAGAATCTGGAAGAGAGCTGATCAGATAGATCCAACTGGTGGGGCGAGTCCGACAGACGATGGATGGAAGTTGTCTAAAAACTGCTTTGAACCAGACTGGTGTCCAGGAAGTTCAGTTCCAGAGTCCCTCACAGGCCCACATGAGGATGACGGGGATGGCGTGGAAGATAATTCAGTCGATGAGGAAGAGTCAGATAATGCTTGGAGTGAGGACAGTGATGAGAGTGACGAAAGTGATCGAGAAGACTTCTAATGCCAAGAGGACATCAAGTTAATTATGTGAACTGCACATTTGCAAGTTTTCCATATATCGTTGTTCGGTAATGGCGTCGTTAATGAGCGGGTGGGCTACACATTTAACTGGAAAACTATACATTTTCTAGCAATAATGCGGATGTCAGTGTAATGATTGACCATGTAAACATCGGTATAGACACCTTATTCGTGATATTATCATGCATAGTTCTCCAGATATTGAGCAAAATAGTTTTTTTTGGTAATGGCGTCACTAATTGAGTGATTTCGGGGGGAAAGCCACGGGTCAGACCCGGCAGCAATGCATTTTTGTGATGTCGGTGGATGACCCACCCCATCAGCCCATGAGGTCAAACGTTCCGGCCCTTTTCACTTGAATATACCTTCTGGGCTCCTGGACTAATAGTGAGCAAGTACTTTGTCAAAAACGGTATTTTTTGTTTTTTGATTAATCAATTAATTGATGAGTTATTTCATTATTAGCGATTAATTAAGTACTTATACATTTCCTTTCTCTTCTGGCCATCATCTCAGGCACCTTTTGAGTTGGGAAGCTGATATTTGGACATGCCAATGACCAAGTGATTTAGCTGTAAAGGATATTTTTGAATTATTGATTAATCAATTAATTGATTATTTATTTATTTTTTTTAAGTTACAGATTTGGATGAAATGGTGGTGGTTTATGTAGTCCATGGGCCAGAGCAGATATCGGTACCACCTGGGGGGACCAAACCAAAGTAGTACTAAAATGTTTATAGGGTTGATATGAGTGTAATAAGATATGATAGCCTTTTGAGATAGGTAGCTTTGTCAATAATTTTTAAAACTCATTTTTTTGTCATTAGCGCCATTGTGTAATTTGCAAAAAATGAAAGATACGCCAGTGTCAAATTTCTATCTCCACCAATGTGGATTAAAACAATGCAAATAAGGTTATTTCCATTTGATTAAAAAGCAAAATACAAAATAAATGTGATTCACACTATTTTTTACATTGTATTGTGTTTACTGCCTGCAATAATTGTATTTATCTCCAGCTGGAAACTTAAAATTTTGAATTACAGGTAGATTTAAGCGTTTTTTTTTTCACCAATTATACTTATATTATCTTTTCTTTCAAAACTAATATCTTAACCAATATTATATTTTTGTATGTTGCAGATAGTGTTGTACAGTGATCAGAGTGATGTCGATGGATCAAGGTACCACCCTGCCGAAGAAGCGGCCGTGCACAAACTGTCTTATTCATTGCTCAGACGATGACTCTGATTCCCTGGTGACATTGAGGGACCTGGATTCATGGAAGGCTTTGCTCCGGGCTGCAGAGATCAGACAGCATGCCCCAGTCCTTGACTTGGCAAAAGGACTAAAAGAAGGGGAAGTACCTCAGGTACAGTACCATCGCAAATGCCGCAGCATGTTTACCATGAAGAAGTCTTTGGACTCGATCCTCTCCAAAGGTGCCAGTGCTGAACCCACAGAAGCTGCTTCCAGAAGATCATCATCCAGGACCAGGGATGCACCAAGTAGGCCTACTTCAAGACTGTACGACAAGATCTGCATCTTCTGCCAGAAGCCGAAATACATCAAAGGACAAAAATCAAGGGAACCTCTTATGCAGTGTCTTGAGTTACGAGCAGACGACACCATCCGCAAGGCGGCAATAAAGAAATGTGATCTAAGAGTGCTTGCATTGCTGAGCAGAGACCTAGTTGCCGCAGAGGGGAATTACCACAAGACGTGCTACAAAGAGTACACAAGAAGAGTGTCTTCTACCAGCTCTTCAGAAGTACAACAGGAAGAGAGTGAGGCAGCAGATTATGAGGAGACAGAGAGACAAGCCTATGAGGAACTGTTCATGCATGTGAGGACTGAATTCCTCCCAAACCCTGAAATATTGCCTTTAACAGACCTCACAGCCAGGCTTGAGAGATCCATGAACTCCCATGGCATCACCAAGATCAAACCCTCGACAAAGAAGCATGTTCGTCGCCAGCTTGAAAGTGAGCTGGAAGGGTCACTTCACTTTGTCTCAAATGAGAAAGGAAGGGTGCTTCTCTATCCAAACAGCCTGTCAATGGATGACCTTGTCAAGGAAGCCCACAACATGAAGCAAGATCTACGTGAAGCACAGTCTATCAAATCCATGGATGTCCTCACCAAAGCAGCCATACAGCTGAGGAATCAGATCAAGAAACAAGATGTCCAACAGTCATGGCCACCTGATACACAGAAAAGTGTCATCCCTGAAGCTGTCACTAGGTTCCTGTATACCCTGCTGACTGGGGATACTGAGTGTGCAAATCCCTCTGAAAGAGTCCAGCGTCTTGCTGCTTCTTTTGGCAGTGATCTAGTCTTTGCTGTCACCTGTGGCAAGACTAAGCCACCCAAGCACATACTCCTCCCATTTGCTGTGAAGTCACTGACAGGAAACACAGAACTGATACGAAGTCTGAATAGTCTTGGCTATGCTATTTCCTACTCCCAAGTAGAGGAGATTGACACAGCTCTTTGTGTCCAGAAGCTGGAACGCTCAGCAGAGGACATACCACTGCCAGAAGACATGCATCCTGGTGTGTTTACCACCCTGACCTGGGTGGTGGCAAGGTGGGAATCCCATTGACCGTCTTGAAGAGACACAGAGTGGAGAAGGCACCTCTCACAGGGTCAATGGCATTGCTGTCCAACCCAAAGTTGCAGGGCCCATGCCACAGAAGGTCCTGCCTGCAGTCAGCAAATCCAAGAAGAGGAGCATCAGTCCTGCCCCATTGATGCTACCAACCTACAATGTTGGACAGCGAACTGGGCCACCTAAGACTGAGACCCTTGATTCCGACACAAACAAAGAAGTTCAAGATGCAAAGAAGAAGAACCATGTATGGCTCCTGACTCGAATGTCAGATTCTGAGAACCAGACCATAAGCAGCTGGACAGGGTTCAACATCCAGATCCGCAATGATGTGACAGTGATCCAGGACACTGTGAGCTACCTTCCCACAATCAATGCTCCTGCAACTGAGATGTCAACTGTGAATGACGTACTGGAGCAAACACTTGGCATCATGCAGTCCTTACAGCTCAACAAGATCGTCTGTGTGTTTGACCAAGCACTCTTTGCCAAGGCTGTTGAGATAGTGTGGAAACATGACAAATTCAAGAACATCATCATCAGGATGGGCGTCTTCCACACAATCTGCAACCTCCTGTCCATCCTAGGGAAGAGATTTGAAGATGCAGGACTCAGAGATGTGTTTGTTGAATCAGGTGTCATTGCAGAAGGGTCTGTGGCTGGGCTGATGGAAGGTCGCAGGTACAACCGGGCAGTTAGAGCACACAAGACTGCATATGAAGAACTGATGAGGCTTGCCTGGAAAGGCTTCCTTCTGTGGATAGAGAACACTCATCCTGAAGACAGCCAACACCTAGAAGAAGCCCTGAAGAGCATTGGAGAGTTCCACAACAATGTTTGCCAAGCATCCTTCCAGGACCTGCTTCAGGATGAATCATGCACACGTATCTTGGAGCTGTTCGAAACCTACCTGAACTCCCTCAGAGATGAGAACAGCCTTGCAGCCTTCTGGATGTCTTACCTAGACATGGTTGAGATTATGCTGGGCCTCATCCGAGCATCTCGAGAAGGTAACTGGATGCTTCACCTGGCAGCTATTCGAGAGATGATTCCCTGGTGCTTTGCCTATGACAAGGTGAACTATGCCCGGTTCCTGACCTACTACTATGCCACAATGTCTCGGCTACCCATCGAACATCCTGACATCCATGCCCACTTTATGCAAGGTGGATTTTCTGTGCAGATCGGCTGCAAGAATCCCTTTGGGCGGATACCTGTGGACCAGACGATCGAAGAGACTGTCAACAAGGACACCCAGACACCTGGAGGCACAAAAGGGTTCAGCCTGAAACCTGGAGCTGTGGCTAGATACTACCTGACATCTGAGTACCGAAGCACTTATATGAGACAGCTAAGGGACATGGTTCATGTAGGCCAACATGACAACTTCAGTCATCCTGACCTACAGATGCCAAGAATCAGAAGAGATGAGGCTGACATCCAGTCCATGGTTCCACTGATGGAAACCAGCTGGTTGAATCCATTCAACCTTGACCATGGAGAGCTTGTCAGTCTGTCAACTGGTGCGGTGGCCCCAGCAGAAGTTGCCAAGGACCTTCTCGACGCCCGCAAGGTAGGAGAGGAGGCATATCAAACGTTCAAACAAGAGCGCTTGGAAGCAGCTGCCCCAGCTACAACGTTTCATGACAAGATGTCAAAGAAGAAGCTGAAGACGTTTTCAGACATCAGAAAGAAGTCATGGAGTAAAAGCTCTGCCAAAGAAGTAGTCATCAAAGCTGACAGGAAACTGTTTGGCCAGATTATACTTGTTGCCGAAAGCAGGAAACTACACATGAGTGACGTGCTGGCTCATCCACTGGGGCCCCTGCCATGGGCTCTGGCCAATGGTGATGGGCTTCTCTGCAAGACCAACAAAGCTGCCCTTGCCAGGGAGTTGGAAAAGAATGTTTCTCCAGCAGAGGTCATCCCAGAGCCCTCAGCAACAGTCATTGATGGGATGAGCCGAGTCCATAAACTGAAAGGAAATGAAAAGACCTTCTCACAGCTGGCAGAATCAGCACCGTCTCAAGTCCTCCACGAAGGTGGAAAGAGCCACCGCATTGATGTCGTCTTCGATGTCTACAGAGACACATCCATCAAAAATGCGGAAAGGGGCAACAGGGGAGGAGACACAGCATTGCAGTTCAAGACCACAGCACCTGTGGTTCCGCACTTCATGTACATGGGACATGGGATGGACTTGGCAACAGCCAGGCACAGCACGAGGACATCTGTGTCTTCTGCACTGATCACAACGGACCTGATGCCAGATTCTGCTGCATGAACACCATGTAGTAAGATGCGGGTGTCAGCTTCTTCCTGTGAGGACTTTAGCTCTGTGGCCTCCTCCCAGTGCTCTTTCGACAGTTTGTAACATTGATGTCCACAGGTCACATACAGTAACTTGTTGTCAAGCTTCTGCCTGTGTTCTGGCCCCTTCCACGTCTGCACAAGGAACTCGATCAAGCTGGTCTTGTTAGATGAACTGGAGGTGAACTTTCTCCACTGTTGAATGTTGTGCCCCCAGGACAAGATACCTTGACATCCAGAAGCTGAACCATGCTCTGGGAGGTGAGGTGTGTGAGGCACTGATTGGTATGCATGGCTACACAGGCTGTGATACAGTCAGCGCATTTGCTGGACGTGGCAAGTTGGCTGCCTTCAAGCGAATGAAGTCTGACAAGACCTATCTGGAGGCCTTTGCTGAACTTGGTCAGTCATGGGAGGTATCTGGGGAGCTGTTCAGTAAACTCCAAAAGGTCACCTGCCATCTCTACATGCCTTCTGCACAGACTGCCACAGTCAACAAGCTTCGCTACCAACTGTTCTGTGCGAGACGTGGTGAAGTGGAGTCTAGCCAGCTGCCTCCCTGTGAGGACTGTCTCTTCCTGCATGCCCTCCGTGCGAACTATCAAGCGGCCATCTGGAGGAGATGTTTGCAGAGTCACCCATTCATCCCTGACCCCAAGGACTGTGGTTGGACCACAGATGAAGAGGGCAAGCTTGCTGTGCAGTGGATGCGTGGATCACCTGCACCAGAAGCTGTGCTCCAGTTGCTGTCCTGCAAATGCGTGCGCTCATGCAAACTACCGGACTGTACCTGCCTGGCATATAGCTTGAAGTGCACAGACATGTGCAAACTACAAACCTGCACCAACCAAGCCAGAGAAAAAGAGCTGGAAGTAGAGTTGTCAGACTCAGACACTGATGATGACACTGATTAACTTGGCAGTGTACAGTCATGTATGAGAGTGTGTATCATGGTAACAGAAATTTCAATTTTGACTTGGGTTATTAAGTGATGACATGATAAGTGACATATTGGTTTTATTTTATTATTTAGGCTTTTCTAAACAGAATAAGGGTGTGAATCCATGTAAATATAAAAAGTTCTTTGAAATGACATTGCCAGAAGTAACAACATTGAGTGTATGAACACATTTATTTCAATTTACCTTCAAGTGTGTGAAACATCCCAGTTCATAAAAAGACACATTTTAAGATTGTTTTCTACTGAAAAATAACTCAAAATGTACTTTTGACTCTTTCCTAACTATCTTAATAAAGTTGTTATTCTTAGCGTAAAGTACAAGGAAAAACGTGTGTTTCGTCTTTTTTGCGCAGGGTATGTTTACATATGAGGTGATAACCACCATTAAGCTACTCATCTACAAAGGCTATCTATCATACCAAAATGTAAACTAGGGACATCTAGCAAGCTGAAAATAGCAATTTGGTTTGGTCCCTCTGGGTGGTACCAATATGTGAAAATTGGGGTCTGGGCTCAAGGACTAATGTGTTCTATGAGGCAATTGATTAATTTTTTATTTTTTTTACGATTATTATTTATTTATTTTCATTATTAATCATTTATTTATTTTCTTTCTCATCTCGCCAATATCTCAGGCACCTTTTGAGCTAGGAAGCTGATATTTGGACATGACAATGACCACGTGATTTGTCTGTAAAGGGTATTTTTGATTCATTGATTAATCAATTAATCGATTAATTATTTATTGATTAATAAATTAATTATTTAATTTTCATTAATGACTTATTTAATTAAATTTCTAAAAGTTACATCTTTGGATGAAGCACTAGTGGTTTAGTTATGCTATTAGCCAATTGATTTAAAAAATATTTTATGACAATCTTTTATAGATTTTAATTATGCAATTAATCAATCAAATATTAGAGCACCTCTACCTCCAAATACAGTCTCTATGAGCTGCACGGCGGTATTGCCGGGCGCCAGAGGTGCCCCGGCAATGCTGTGCTGGAGGATATTTAATTATTTGGCATGGGTGAGGTGTACTTTGAATGTATCTGTACTTGTTTCACATTTTGTTGTGTTACAGCCTGAATTAAAAATGGATTAAATTTAGATTTTTTTTGTCACTGATTTACACATAATACCCCATAATATCAGTGGGAAAAAAAAAATTCCGAAATTCTAAGCTGGACTTTCTATTTTTCATGCTGATGAGAGGTTTGCATTGTGCAGTGTAGCCTTGGTAATTCTGCTGCTGAAGTCTTCTGCGAACGGTACATTGTGATACTTTCACCCTTGTACTCTGGAGGTTGTTCGTGATGTCACTGACAGTTGTTTTATGGTTCTTCTTCATCGCACTGATTGTTTTTCTGTCATCAACTGCAGTTGTTTTCCTTGGCCAACCTGACCGTTGTCTGTTGCTAAGTACACTCATGGTTTCTTTTTCTATTGCAAAACGTTCCAAATTGTTGTATTTGCTATACACAATTTTTCTGCTATGATTCTAATTGAATTCTTCTGTTCTTTCACCTTCCAAACTGCTTCCTTTTCTTTCATAGACAGTTCTCTTGTCTTCATGTTGGTTTATGCTTACTGACTCCAAAGGCAGACTCCCAAGGTAAAATCAAAGGCTAAAACCAAGACTAGACATTCACTGCTCTTATGTGTGACCAATCAATGCAACAAGGAATACCTGAGCACCAAGAAACACCTGTCAATCATTTATTATAATACTTATGCTTACCTAAAATGGGGAGGAGGAGGGGAAATGAGGAACTGAGCATAAAAAGTGCTATTGTTCTAAAATGGTAAAACATATATGCAAAGAAATACCAAGAAATAAATCTGAGATTCTGTATTTTTGCCTCATATTCCTATTTTGATGTCAAATCCAAATTTCTTGAGTATATGGAAATAACAAATGTGACTATACTTTTCCAATACTTATGGAGAGCACTGTATGTGAGTGTATTTGTGTGGATATGTATGTTTGTGTGGGTGTGTATGCATGGGTACATGTTTGTGTAAGTGTATGTATGTATGTATGTATCATTGCAGATTTAGAGCAGTATGGATGATGAGGGAAGTTCTTGAATGAACTATCCAGCTGACGATCGATCCTGTAAGCTGACGAACCGTGAAAAATTCCGTGGTGCAGTGGGTTGCTAAGCAAATGACAGACGCTGTCCAAGATGTTTAATTCAGGCAGGGTGCAGCATCTAATCCACTTTAGCTTTCCGGCAAATTGACCCTGCCCCCCCCCGCCCCCCAGATAAAATACTGTGCTCTCAATGTTCCACTGCGATTTATCAAATGGCCAAGCGATACCGTAAGTGGAAAAAATTGGCTAGAGGTTACCCATAACGAAATGGCAAGGGGGAACTCCCGGTTCACGCACTACGTCAAACCAATAGAAGCTGAAAATCGGACTGTTTTGGAAAGGTTTATCAAATTAACCAAAGACACGTATTTACAAGGCATTGTTACAAATAAAAGCTCTTACCCTTAGCACAGAAGCCCTTCTTATCCAGTTACGTAGTCGCAGTTCTACAATACAAGCGCTTCAGTCATTCCGGGAAAACGAGGTAAGGAAGAGGCATAGGGAGAATAGAAAGAAGTACGAGGTGTGTTTGTGGCCTCTCGCTCAACGGAGGCAAGCTGGGGGCTTACATTGGTCCCAACAAAACAGGGAGGAGGGTAAGAGAGAAGAGGAGAGTAGATGGTGTAATGCAACGTGTCGTGAGAGCTGCAGGTGGTGATTGCGTGTGCCTTCAAGGAAAACAGTGTCAGGTGTGAGTAGTGTGCCCTTAAGGTTGGGAAGGAGCAATATAGCTGCACGCCATACTACAGAGAGAACTACACCAGGGTTCCTCTATGTGTCTTGCATGTGCTTCCCTGGGGTCTAAATTCCTGTGGCGAAATGTCAAGCAAGGTCCCGAAATGCAAATGGAACCATATGCAGGTGGCACAAATCAAGAATGCTCAAGCAGAGAATGCCATTGGATGGAAGTGGCAATCAAAATGTTGCTGGTTAGCATACTGACACCACCACACCCACTGCAGGTGAACTACAGATATACTAGTGTCTTGTAGAAAGCAAAATATAAGGGTTATTTGCAACTTGGCAATGGCTGCCAAATTCATTCATTTGTGTACATACGTGTGTGTGTGTGTGTGTGTGTGTGTGTACATATATATATATATATATATATATATATATATATATATATATATATATATATATATTGTTACAGACGTGGCTTGGATGTTATTTACCGAGCGGTTTTATGGTATGACCACGTCTGCACAAGTTACCCGATTGTGCCCGAACGTTGACTAGTCGCGCGATGCTGGCTCAATAAGAAAAAGAAGACACCCGGCGGGATTACAATAACACAATACGACACCAATGTTTCAATTCTCAAGACCTCCGGAGGAGATTATATTCGTACGGAAAGGTCAGATTACAGGGGCTAGAGGTATAATCACAGAAAGACAGGCACTTAGACACACTCTTATATTAACCCCGGACAGACGACAGACAAACGGGACAACGGCTGACTCACACGGGGGTTGATGGCAGGAAAGCGGGTATCGATGGCTCCAGGTCCTCCTGGGCTCGGGGCAGGGTACAGTACGGTCCGGTCCGGTCCAAAGATGCGGGGAGGTATCGTCGCGCTGGGGGTGGCGGTGGCTTCTCTCTCCAAGCTGAGGCGCATCTTACGTCACATCCGGCGCGGGGCCGCGTATATCCGGCGGGGAGTGACACGCCCTCGGCTCGTTAGCTCCGCCCCAGATGGAATCGGCACGTTGCTTCTCATTGGGTGCGTGGGGGGGTTACTGGCTCCGCCCCTGACGAGGAGCTGACAGCCAGCCCCTTCGGGGTAACGCCGTGGAGCGCATGGTCATGGCGGGTAACCGAGCCGGTGTGAGGACGCACACTCCCCGCCCCTCTGTTGTTGTAGTCGTAGTTGTAGTTGTAATTGTTGTTGTAGTTGTTGTTGTAGTTGTAATTGTTGTTGTAGTTGTTGTTATTGTTGTTGTTTGGGGAAGAAGATGGGAGGAGGTATGGGAAAGGTCCTAAACTCACTACTGATGCCATATAATCACATTCTGGTGCAACGAAGAGTCATAATTAATGGAAACGAGGCCTTAACTGACATAGATTAAGAATAACTAGGAAGATGTCCGAAAGTTGTCTACGTGTGGTGCGGTGGACCTGGGCACGACATTTAATGGGGGAATAAGGGGAAGGTCGGCTCTACTGATTGTTGTTTACATGCAATGGGACTAGGGAATGGGGGATTGGGGAAAGTTGGGGAGTATTGGAGAAAATAGGGGAATATTTACAAGCGGATATGGAGGCCAAATTCCATATTCGCAACAATATATATATATATATATATATATATATATATATATATATATATATATATATATATATGTGTGTGTGTGTGTGAGTGTGTGTGTGTGTGTGTGTGTGTGTGTGTGTGTGTGTGTGTGTGTGTGAGTGTGTGTGTGTGTGTGTGTGTGTGTGTGTGTGTGTGTGTGTGAGTGTGTGTGTGTGAGTGTGTGTGTGTGTGACGTTCTGCTTGCGATACGAATGCTGCTGGTCCTTCCTGGGTTCGTGGTGTCGCTGTGGGAAAGGTCCGCCATCGATATCAACATTTGCAGCACCGAGAGGCATAAACATCAACGGTGCTCTATATGCAGAGCGCGGGTTTTGCCGAAGAGGTTTCTAGGATCGGGTTACAAACTCCAACGCAGGAAGTCAGGGCAACAATATGGAATTTGTTTAGGGTGCGGGCGATATCTCGTCCACTCTTTGCGAAGGACACCATGAAATCTTCAAAGTCCACCACTAATGCTAGCAGATGGGCCCCCAATTTACTATCCATCTGAGGAACGACACACATTGATGAATTACCCTGCCTGTGAAACAACAGGATGACTGTTTACAGCTGGGTCAGGATTCAAATCCAGAATCGACAACTCAGAGGTGAACGTGCGTACCTCTAGGCCATCCAGCAATCCACACTCGATAAATGGTTGGAAAAATGGGGAATATCACTGAAGCACAGTTCCTTTGCAAACAAATGTGGGAAATTGTCCATTAAAATGATGGCAATTTGCTTTACTTACGTTAGGTTATTAAATAAATAATTATTTCGTTTAGCTGAGAACAGCTCTTCTCTGATAAACGTTTGGAGCCAGGGCTAAGATGAACAATTCAATCAATAGGAAAGGGGATAAGATTTGAGTCTGGTTTTCATTAACAATTCAAGCCGATAAAGACAGGATGGGGCAATTCAAATTCTTTATGCCTTTGAAACTGCCTTTTGTTTCGCGGAAGAATAATTAGATTAGATTTTGTATTTAAACTCAACTCTTGGTATGGTAGGGTCAGATGTTTGGAAAGTCTGAAGGCTTTGTGAGTCCTTCTCTTTCCAGCATCTCCGCGATCGTGTTTTTGGTATATTAATAAATCTTGTTACTCCTTTTCATCCTTGGTGGAACTTCGATTGATTCACCGACATTTGGTACCAGGAGTGGGGTTTTCGACTCAGAGTCAAGGGAGAGGACGGACCCCGGAGGGATCGAGCAGAGAGACTGGCCAGCATCCGATTCGATTAAGGTGAGCTTTTGTGCTGGGGTTATCAAAAAATTACGTGCTTCACTCTCTCGCTCTGGGTTTAGTCCATCCTCCTCTTCGTCGTCCAAGCTCGGGCCATGGACAAACTGTAAGCACGGGTGTTTTGCCCAGAGTAACGAGTTTTATTGAAATACCAAGGGTAGGACAGTTAGCAGGAAAGGGGATTGTGAGGTAGACGCAGGGCGACACCTGTAAGACCAAGAACATCCCAGGAAGGAAGGCCTAGACAGACAAGATGGGAAACAAACCAGGAAGGGAGAGTGAGCCCCTCAAAAAGACCCAGTCATATTTTATGTATAACAAGCATAGTTATGCTGCTGTTAGACCAGGTAAATCATGGGCTGAGCTAACGAAGGACCTAAGTAATTCCTGGCCAGAGGAAGGATCATTTGCGCTAGAGAAATTAGGAGCGCTGTATGGAGCTTTAGACAAGCTGGAAAAAGAGAAAAAACATTTCCCATCCGACTATTGGAAGGTTTATGGTTGGTGGAAAGAGGAAGCTATGATAAGACAGGCAGCGTCGAAGCAAGCTAGTCTGACAGGAGAAGTACTAAAACTACAAGGAGAAAGGAAGCAAGCGGATAAAGTTCAGGAGAAAACAATCAAAGAAATAGTTAAGCAGGCAAACCAGCGATTGATGCCGCTGGTTCAGAGTAGAGACCCCGCATCAGGGGAAATAATTACCAGACACCTACCCTCCCAAGACCTGGGCCCTGTCCGCGGGCTCCAGGCACCACCCTCCCAGCCCCCACCCCTGTAACCAGCGTATGGGCCCCCAAAGGACGGGACATCAGCCCCCTCAATAGGACAAGACACAGGGACAATGGGTCGTTCCAGCGTACGTTAAAAATGGATGTTGGTGTAGCGGCTACCGCTGGGTTTTCACAATCGCCTTGCACCTATCAAGGACGCGGAGCGATCACCATGCCGGGCTCGTCCAGGACGCCCGGGCAGGCCCGCGCTCAACTTGCCAGGCTGCAGCCGGGACGCTGGGCCACGCCCCCTCTCGCCTTTCCTAGGCAAACGCTCCGGGATAATATGTATATATATTGCTGCCCGATAAACGGGCTTTTCAGAGTGCCTGAGTGTTTGGTTTGATTAAAGCAACTCGGATGAATTCCAGCTTTTTGTCGCGTCCATTCTTCCGATCGACGTGGGAGCCCCAGCTCCTTCATTGGTGACCTACCGACATGGACACGGCAGTCGCCCTTAAACTGCCTACCTTCTGGGAGGCTCACGCGGCGGTTTGGTTCGCACAGGCGGATTCCCTGTTCGCCCTGCGAGGCATCACGGCCGACGACACCCGCTTCCACCATGTGGTAGCAGCGCTCGGTTCGGCCACCGCGGCCCGCGCCCTGAGCCTCCTCGAGAGCCCGCCAGCCGCTGACAAATACGGCGCGATTAAGAAGCTTCTCCTCGACACTTTCGCCCTCCCATCGGCGGAACGCGCACGGCGCCTGCTCGACCTGCCCGAGCTCGGCGACATGCGCCCTTCCGAGCGAATGGACTACATGCTTTCACTGCTCAGCGAGCACTCTCCGGCATTCCTGTTCCGGGAGCTGTTCCTCCGTCAGCTGCCTAACCCGGTACGCCTCGCCCTGGCAAGCACGACGATCACAGATCCCCGGGCCCTTGCCAGAGAAGCCGACAAGATCTCCGCCGCAGGACAGTGCATCGCAGCGGCGACATGTGACTCACCGCCGTCCGACGCAACACCCATGGCGCCCGAGCACCCGGCACGGTCGAAGACCGAACTGCCGACGCAATTGGCGGCCGCTACACCGAGCCGACCACCTCCAGCACGACGACCGGGGCCTCCACCTGACCAAGCATGGTGTTACTATCATGCCAGGTTCGGACAGAAGGCCCGGACATGCCGACCCCCGTGCACCTTCGGCAGGCCGGGAAACGGCCGGGCCGGCGTTCATTACCAGCCATGAGCGCCGGCCACACGGGCAACTTACTGTTCATCACGGATAAAGCGTCCGGACGGCGTTTCCTGTGCGACACCGGCGCCCAACTGAGCGTCATACCCGCCTCTGACCAGGACAGGCAATCCGCGGTTTGCGGCCCCTCCTTGGTTGCGGCCAACGGATCGACCATCCGCACCTTCGGCCCGCGCAATGTCACCCTCTGCTTCGGCGGCCAACGCTTTGCTTGGACGTTTGTAACCGCAAACGTGCCCATGGCTCTGCTAGGCGCCGACTTCCTCTGCGCACACGGACTGCTGGTGGACGTCCAACGGCGTCGTTTAATCAACGCCGAAACCTTCAGCTCCCTGGTATGCACATTGAGCAGCTCTGCGCCGACCGAGCTGGCATGCGCCGTCCCGGCGGCGAACGAGTTTGCTCGCCTGCTCACGGAGTTCCCGGCCCTCACGCAGCCGACGTTTTCGGCCGTCGCAGTACGGCATGGGATCGAGCACCACAGACCAACCACGGGCCGCCGGTCTATGCCAGGGCCCGCCGCCTCGACCCAGCCAAGCTCGCCATGGCGAAGGCCGAATTCGACGCGTTGGAGCACCTCGGCATCGTGCGGCGCTCCGATAGCGCGTGGGCCTCGCCACTGCACATCGTGCCAAAGCCGGGGGGTGGATGGCGCCCGTGTGGCGACTACCGCCATCTCAATGACGCTACCACCCCCGACAGGTACCCGATCCCGCATATCCAAGACTTCTCCGCCCGTCTGGCGGGACGGGTCATTTTTTCGAAAATTGATCTCATACGGGGATATCACCAGGTACCTGTCAGGGCGGCCGACGTCCCTAAAACGGCAGTCATCACGCCGTTCGGTCTCTTCGAGTTCCTGCGCATGCCCTTCGGTCTGAAGAATGCGGCTCAGGCGTTCCAGCAACTGATGGACAGTGTCCTGCGTGACTTGGATTTTGTCTACGTCTACCTGGACGATATCCTCGTCGCCAGCGCGTCCCGCGAAGAGCACCTACGCCACCTCCACACGCTCTTCGAATGCCTGGGCCAGCATGGCCTGATTGTGAACCCCGCAAAGTGCCGGTTCGGCGCCGCCATAATCGATTTTCTGGGGCACCGTGTCACCAGGCACGGAGCCGTCCCCCTGCCGGCCAAGGTGGAGGCGGTGAAGGGGTTTCCGCGCCCCCGCACGATCAGAGGGCTGCAGGAGTTCCTGGGCATGGTGAACTTTTACCATCGGTTCCTGCCCCGTATCGCCCAGCTCCTGCGCCCCCTGCACGAAGCTCTCCGAGGTAAGCCGGGCAAAGGCGACGTTACCTGGACCGAGCAGATGGACACGGCGTTCACGGGCGCGAAGCTCGCCTTGGCTAACGCCACCATGCTCGCGCACCCGGCGCCCGATGCACCGATCGCCCTCACCACTGATGCCTCGGACTACGCGGTGGGCGTGGTGCACGAGCAATGGGTGCGTGGAGCTTGGCAACCGCTGGCGTTCTTTAGCCGGCAGCTTTGCCCGCCCGAACGCCGTTACAGTACCTTCGACCGCGAGTTGCTCGGGCTTCACTTGGCGGTCAGGCACTTCCGCCATCTGCTCGAGGGCCGTGCGTTCACTGCCTTCGTCGACCACAAGCCGCTGATCTTCGCGATGGGCAAGGTCACCGAGCCGTGGTCGGCCCGGCAGCAGCGTCACCTCTCGGCCGTGTCCGAGTACACGACGGACATCCAGCACGTCGCGGGGAAGGACAACCCGGTGGCGGATTGCCTTTCCCGGGCCGTCGCCCATGCAGTCCACCTCGGCATCGACTATGCCCGGATGGCAGCGGACCAGGCCGCTGACCCCGACATCCAGGCCTTGCGGACCGCCGTCACGGGCCTCCGCGTCACCGAGGTGGCGTTCGACGGCGCGGGCGCGGCCCTCTTGTGCAACGTCTCCCTCGGGCGTCCTCGCCCCATCGTGCCCGCGGGCTGGCAGCGCCAGGTGTTTGACGCCATCCACGGCCTGTCCCACCCGGGCGCGAGGGCCTCCCAAAGGCTGATCGCCGACAAGTTCGTCTGGCATGGCCTCCGGAAGGCCGTCCGCGGCTGGGCCAGGACGTGCCTCGCGTGCCAGCGCGCCAAGGTGCACCGGCACACCCAGGCCCCGTTGGCCCCGTTCACGGTGCCGGAACGCCGGTTTGACCACGTCCACGTGGACCTGGTGGGACCTCTGCCCCCCTCGCGGGGTTTCACCTACATCCTCACCATGGTGGACCGCACTACCCGGTGGCCGGAGGCCGTGCCCTTGGCGTCGACAACGGCGGCCGATGTCGCGCAGGCTTTCATCGCCACCTGGGTCGCCCGGTTCGGCGCCCCCTCAGACATCTCGTCCGACTGCGGCCCCCAGTTCACCTCGGAGCTCTGGGGGGCGGTCGCACAGGGGCTCGGGGTCTGGCTGCACCGAACCACGGCCTACCACCCCCAGGCTAACGGCCTGTGTGAGCGATTTCACCGCTCATTGAAGGCCGCGCTCCGGGCCACCCTCCGCGATGGCGGCTGGGTCGACAGGCTCCCCTGGGTCCTGCTGGGCCTCCGGACGGCGCCCAAGGAGGACCTGCGCGCATCCGCGGTGGAGTTGGTCTTCGGGCAACCACTGCGGGTGCCGGGCGAGTTCCTCCCCGACTCCACGGCACCATGGTCCGCGGCACAGCAGCGCTCCGCTCTGCAAGAGACCGCCCAGAGGTTCGCCACGGGCACCCACCGACGCACGTCGCCCCGGAGCTTCGCACGGCGGAGTACGTCTTCGTCCGCCACGATGCCCACCGGACACCACTGCGGCCCCCGTACGACGGGCCTTTCCACGTGCTGGAGACCGGGGCGAAGCACTTCACCCTGGACATCGGCGGTAGTCCTGACCGCGTTTCGGTAGACCGCCTCAAGCCGGCCCACCTCGACGTGGACCATCCACCGCCAGTGGCCCGACCCCCACGTCAGGACCGCCCCCCTGCGGGCGGACCCCCGGCACCGCCCAGCCCCGCCACCCCGCCGCCCCCTGGTCCTGCACCCATCCCAGGGGCAGCCAGGGGCATCCCACTTGGCATCCCTGCACCCCGGACGCCGCCGATCGCCAGGGGGCGCTTCGGCCGGGTCATTCGTCTGCCCCGCAAACTGGCCCTCCAGGTGCGCGGGAATTCTGGGGGGGCGCGTGTGGCGGACACAAAAGCCCACTGGCGTGGTGACATCATTCCGCGCACCAAGTGGGCGGTGGCCACGCCCGAGGGGTAGGCGTGGCCTCATGATATACACCGGGCGCGCAGCCCGGAGCGCGCGAGTGTTACAGTGAGCTCCTGAAATAAAGACGCTTATAAGTTACCGCTTGTCCGCTTCCTCCTTGCTCGCAAGCAGCGCGAGTAACGCCGCGCTTTATTACAAAGATTACTGTAAAATTTTGTGGAAAACCCCGATGAAAGTGCAAAGCAGTACAGCTGAGAGGTAAGTTTCGAAACCACTGCTAAAGTGTGAAATAATGTTTTTGTACCAGAACATGAATTGAAATTTATGCAGCGATGTGTTTTTCTGGCTAATGTCCTGCTGGAAGAAATGTGTGCAACACTTCAGCACATGTGCCAGCCAAGTAATGATACCAGCATCATCTGCCAGATGGCTGAGCCAGCCATGTTCGCTGTCCCTCTTCAGTGACTTTAACAATTTCCTGTTTTGTGAAGTTGACTCCACAGGGCCTAAGGCACAAGGTGATCTCTCCACATGGCCGGTTACTCCACATGAATACATATGTCTGCATTTTACGTTTGCTTTCTAATTTCAGTGGTCTGCATGCAAAAGCCTATGCAGCATTTTGCAGTTCGGTCGTAGTAGAACAAGTGATCAAGAATCATGAAGTGATCCGGATGACGAAACTTGTCACCTTATTCATAAAATGGGTTGAAGCAGAGGGAGTTGGTATCACAGACTTCAGGTAGATGGATCATGATTTGATTTGCCTTCCTGCGTATTTTGTTTGTTGGATCAACAGGTGGTGTCCTTTGGCGGCCACACTGAAAAAATGTCCTGATCCTTGGTTCGAAGTCGGTCTAATTGATGTCCCTTTCATGTCAGTGTATTCGGTGTGTTCTACCGGTCGGACAAGCTCAAGCGAAAGTTACAGCAAGACTACCCGCAGCTTGTATTCCACCAGCCAAATAAGCGGCACAAAAGTCAGCTGGTATTTGTGGACGTCCTCTCGACCGGTACGGTTTTGGATCGCCTCGTGGACGTATCCTCAGGGCAGTCAGACGGTTCATCCTCCGAAGCAGAATCCACTTTGATAGATGAAACCCTGGAGAAACCGTCAAGTCATTTACCCAAAGTAGACGAACTGAGGACTGTATATCAAGCGGCGCTCATCATCAAGAATGCGATTCAACAACCAACAACTGTGATGGACTGTCCATGGCCTCCTACTGCCAACGATCTGACGCTGTCCTCTGCGAAAGGTATTATTCCAAACGAATTGTATAACCTTCTTGCATGGATTGTTGGTGTGTCCGATGATCCCATAGCCACGAATTATGTTAAGGTAGACAATACTGCTGAGGTCAAATTGACATCAATCTGCTAGGATATCATTTACCTGGCTTCCAATCTAAGGGCCGGACACAGACACCCAAATCCCTCGCACTAGGCATGACCATTCGTCATTTGACTGGTTCGTCTCGATTACTGTCTATCATCAATAAGCTCGGGCATAGTGCTTCAGTTGACACAATCATTGGGTTAGAAACTAGTCTGGCCGAACTTCGACTGGTGAATGAACATGACTCTGTTCCTCATGGCTTTGCAAAGAGCGTGCCCACTATTCTTGTATGGGACAACATTGATTTCGGGGAAGAGACACTTTCTGGGCGAGGTACTACCCATCATACCAACGGTATAATGGTACAAGCGCGCGTTAGTGAGGCCACCAGTCATTCTAGAAGGAAATCGTTGAAGAAAGGCTTACGGTCGCTGAAGCCTTCCATCGGTCAAATTGACGATTATGTAATATCTAAGTTCTAAGTTTATGTTCTAAGTTTATGGCATTTTCCATTCACTTTGTAATGTTTTGACGTAAAGAATGCTACTTGAGCCCGTGGACATTCAGAATTTTCGCATACATCGAAGCCTGTATCTTTGCGTATTGACACGGCGGTGAATAAACTATCATGCGATTTACTTCAGGTGTGTGCCTTATTATTATCTATGGATTGATACTTATTGTGTCAATGGATTAACATGTATTCATCGGATTCATACCGCCGACCATAATACCAAGCTTGCCTACTCTACATTCACTCTGCTATCCCTGGTCATCATGCGGTCCCCATATGCATCTGGAGGCATTTTTAGTGTCGCCCCCTTCATCCGTTGTTTTCCAGACAACCACGAAACGTCGTCATTAAGCAGTATCCCTTCCATATGCCAAGCTTACCCATTTTCGAGAGGATGGTTTCTTTAGGAAACCATTAGAGAACCATTATCTCTAATGGTTTCGAAAATATTTTGGGTTAATTTCGGAGAAATTCATTGAATTTTACAGTAGGTATGTACGACAAAAGTACATTTTTTACATTTCCGCTGTATGATGCATGCGTAAGGAAGAGCCTTCAAAACTGACAGGGCCACAGAACCATGGGAGGGTCGATGCCGAGCATAAATTCCGAGGCTGAATTATGTGTACTGACGGAGATACCAGGCCGCAAAGTCGGCACCGGAGCTAAAAACCCTTCTTTTTGACTCTACATGACCTAGTTTGACGTGGTCGTTCACGGAAAGTGGCAGGATTTCAGAGTTAAACTTTTAACACAAGGTCAGGCCTGTTGTATACAATAAAACAATGCATAGAAATCGTAGTCCCACGAGTTCGGAACGAAAATCATTTTTTGGCACTATTTCAGGCCTCAGGTTGAGGCCTATATATCAGGATTAAACCTGACCAGGTAATATTATGTACTCCTGCATTCCCAGCAATGCTGCAACCAGCAGCCACTGGATGCAGATGAAAAGGAGGATCGTCCAAGTTATATACCGGGTGGCCCAGAAGTAATCGGGCAGTCAGTGAATCCACATTTAAGCAGAATTTTTTTTATGAGCAGATCATAATATATGTATGCAATGTATGTGCAGAACATAATATTTAGACATAAATAGATATTTAGACACACAACAAAACAGAGGCTGTTTCAAAAATTGTTCAAAGTGCTGCCCATTCTCATTAATGCATTTATCAACTCTTTTCACCACAGAGTAGCATAACCTTCCAACATAAATCCACAATCATTTGTGCGCAAGTATCAACAATTTTCTGTTTAAGTTGCTGAATCGTCCGGGGTTTCTGAGTGTAAACCGCAATCTTTAGAGTGCCCCAGAGGAAAAAATCTGGTGGAGTAAGATCTGGTGATCGGGCAGGTACTCAACTTGTCCACTGCAACCAATCCACCGCTGAGGGAAATGTTCATCCAACCAATTGTGCACAACGATACTGTAATGGGCTGGTGCCCCATAATGCTGGAACCACATTTCGTCAATATTAGGCCAGTTAGCAACAGTTGTAAGAAATCAGTTGTTCAGCATAGCCACATAACTCTCACCTGTCACTGGTCAAAAAAGAACGGGCCCACGAGACCAGCAGCACAAATCCCAACCTAAACGGTGACACCTGTGGTGTTGACATCCTTTCCAATTCCAACTTGTGGATTTTCACTTGCCAAATAAACAGTGTTGTGCCGATTGACATGGCCATTCAACTTAAAAGTTTCTTCATCACTCCAAAAGCTTTTTTCAGGAAAGGTGTCATCCTCGACACATGTTTGTCTAAAATTTTTGCAAAACCCCACTCGCCGGCCGATCTGGATCGTCTTCAGTCATAGCCTGGAGCAAATGAGGATGATCTGGTTTCAAGTTGAGCTCGTGAAGCATCCTCTGAATGGATGTTCTTGAAATGCCAATTTCTTGTTTAGCTCACCTGGTAGACTTTTTTGGACTTCGGCTAAAAGTAGCTTCAACAACGTGTTTGTTTTCTCCGGTGCAGATGGACCTTGGTCTTTCAGGTTTTACCAAGTATTTAACTGAACCAGTGGTTTCAAAGCGCTTGATAAGGTTGGCCACTGTGTCTCGTTTTATTAACCAGTGAAGGTGCTCTTCAAAAATGTGGCACGTCTCACTCTTATTGACCGTTTTGTAAAATGTCTTCACAATAAAGACATGTCTGTGTAATGTTGGTCATTACCGTCCTCCATGATTCAAATCGTCCACTTTTGGGGATTCTGAAATCAAAATAATCATCAATAAATAACATCAAACAAACATCAATTAATAATCAAAATAATAACAACTAGAACGGGCACTCGGTAGAGCGCATACCTTCGCCGCAGCTACTTTTGTTGCCAAAATAAAAGACTACAAGATCTGTGTAGCAAGATTCGAGGGAATGACACTCGATGACTACAAGATCTCGGCGCTGATTCGTTGTCACTGTGCCATAGTCCCGTTGATTTGCACGGAAAGAACCATGTTTACGGCTGCTAATCCAAGTTTATTACATGCATCCTTACAACTGTAAAATATGCATATATATATATATGTTCTGTTTTTCATCTCTTCAAATTGCACCAACAGTCGAAAACATCATGACACATAAGAATGACACATCTACTTTCATCCAATTTGGATCCGAATTGACCGCGTTATGATTTTTTAAAAACCGCACATTTTGCAAGGGCGTGACCCCCCTGACCTTTGGCCCCCAACCGCTAACAAGGGTTATGACGTCAGAGTGTCATGTCGCATATCACAAGATTGGGCATTGAATTCTGAACATTTTGGCATTAGTTTCATACAAATTGGACACAAATTGACCGCGCTATGGTAAAAAGACGATTTTGACCTTTTCATGACCTTGACCTTGACCTTTGACCCGATCGATTCCAAAATCTAATCAAATGGTTCCCGGATAATAACCTATCATCCCACCAAATTTCATGCGAATCGGTTGAATACTTTTTGAGTTATGCGAATAACATACACACACACACACACACACAGACATACAAATAAATACACAGCGATCAAAACATAACCTTCCGCTTTTGCGAAGGTAATAAATTATAAAATAATAATGAAATTGTAGTGACTGTTGTTCGGCAACTGCCCTATGACTTCTGGGCCACACTGCGCACTGAGCACCGGACTTGTGTTGGTAAAAAGCAGACATGGCTGCTAACATTTTACAAGTTACAACATCAGTTCAGTACGCACTGCGGTACTGTACTGCATTAACTCAATGATGTCTTGAGGCTTTGTTTTTCTCTCAGCGGTTCGTCGATTGCACTGCAATTACTTTCGTTCCCTGTTTTTTTTCCCAGTCTTTCACCCCATACTTCCTTGTTTAAAATCTCAACTCAGAAAAAAAATATATATATATTTCCTTCTCTGCTCTTATTCGTTTATTCATTCTTCTTATTTGTTCGTTCGTTCTTCGACCGCATTGTTCATGATCACGTGATCACGTTGTTAAAAATGTTTAAACTTTCCCCTGAAGAACTGTATTCTGTCGTATATTATAACACCTTCTTCTTCTTCTTCTATAAAAGGATGCTTTCGACTTGCTCACCAAATCTATTCATTCCAAAAAAAAATTCCATCTCTTACAGTTCCTTTTTTCTACATTCCCGAAACTCTTCTGCACTCCACCCCTTCTTCAGCGTCCTCAAACGTATTTTTGACTCGAAGGTCTCAAGAAACTCATTTTGCAATAAATGTTCGTTTCCCATTAATCGTACACTTTTCAAAATCCAATCTCACCCCTCCCCTCCAAATCTTCCCCATCACCCCTTCCCTTCAAAACTTCCCCATCACCCCTCGCCTCCAAAACTTCCCCATCACCCCTCCCCTCCAAATCTACCCCCTTGCCCCTCCCCTCCAAATCTTCCCCATCACCCCATCCCTTTCAAATCTTCCCCCTTGCCCCTCCCCTCCAAATCTTCCCCATCACCCCTTCCCTCCAAAATTTCCCCATCACCCCTCCCCTCCAAAACTTCCCCATCACCCCTCCCCTCCTAATATACTCCCTTGCCTCTCTCCTCCAAATCTTCCCCATCACCCATCTCTTTCAAATCTTCCCCCTTGCCCCTCCCCTCCAAATCTTCCCCATCACCCATCCCTTTCAATTCTCCCCCCTTGCCCCTTCCCTCCTAAACACCCCCCACACCCCTCCCCTCTGAGACTCTCCCTCGCTCCTCCCCTCCTAGACTCCCCTCTCACCCCTCCTCCTCAAAGCGTCCTCCCCGCTTCTTCCCCCTTCCAACTTTCACCTTCATCTCCCCCAACCTTCTGCCTCACTCTTCCCCCTCCTCAAATAACCCCTCACTGTGCCTCACCCAATCACCATCAAACCTTTTGTCTGCCCCATTCTTCCCTTTCTCCAAGCTATTCTGAAATCTCTGACACACCTTCAACAGCTCTCCCTACCTCTTCCTCCTCTTCCACATCTTACCCTACCCCTCCCCCCCCCCTGTTCTGTATCCGATGCTCCCCCTTCCTCTTCATTAATGGTATGGACCTCAAACATCCGGGGCCTTCGCTCAAACTTGACTGATCTCTCCATACAGGTTGATTCTGACAAACCAGACGTGATCTGCTCAACAGAAACTTTCCTCCTTCATGATGTCTCTGATTCCTTGGTATCTCTCCCAGGTTACTCCCTCCTCCGGTATGATAGACCTGAGCCTCGTCCTGGAGGTGGGGTTGCTATCTTTATAAAAAACTCTCTTCCTCACTCGCCCTGCACTGCCCTCTCTCCACCTCACCCCCAGGAATACCTTTGGCTATGGCTGCCCCTTCGCTCCCACCTTTTGTTCATATGTGTGTTGTACCGTCCACCAAACAGTGATGACTCAATCTACATCTCGCTGTCTGATAATATGGACCAACTTCTATCGACCCATCCCAACTCTCTCTTCCTCATATGTAGTGATTTCAATTGTCACCATGCCAGTTGGCTGGGTGTGGGTACCTCTCTCACCAGCCATGGCTGTTCAGCAAAGGACTTCTGCGACTCACTGGGACTGACACAATCTGTCAATTTCCCGACCCGGATCTCAGTCAACGGAGCATCTTCTCTTCTGGACTTGGTTATGACTAACTTCCCTGAAAATGTCTGCTGCTCTTCTTCTGCTCCAATCGGCTCATCTGATCATGTGCTTGTTAAAGTGGACATCTCTCTGACCATTCTCAGAGAGCCTCCTCAGCGTCGCCGAGTCTGGCATTTCACTCAGGCCAACTGGCACGGTCTTCAAGCAGCCATCAATCATCTGGACTGGTCTCCCATCTCTACCACCTCTGACATCAACTCATCCTGGGAATTCTTCCAAAGTAAATTGCTCTCTCTCATACACAGATTTATCCCATCTCGTCTTCAGTTGGCCTACCCTTCCTCCCGTCCATGGTACACGGCATCTTGTGGTGAGGTTGTTGTCCAGAAACAACTTGCTTTCGTCTCCTGGAAAGCAATTTTTTTTTAATTTTTTTTTTGTATACTGAATCGAGGCTCGTGAAAGAGCTGACATTTACTTCACAAACAAATCAACCAAACAAACAAAATATATAAAAAGAGGGAGCGGAAGACAAGAGAAGGGGAAGCACACAAACACTTGAGAGCACACAACATTTAAGAGGAGGGAGATGTGTGGGAGGGAGAGGGCTTCGGGGGAGGAGGCGTGGGAAGGGGGGAGGGGGGTGGGAGAAGTATAAAACACAAGGACACCAAGGACTTCCAGGACAGAAGTTGGTATTTCAAAAAAGTGGATTTGGGGTGAAATTAGCGGGGATAGAAAAGATCAAGGTTTTGGATGGGGGAAGATAAGAGATGGTGGTGAACAGCTGTTTAAAGACCTTGAGGGTGGAGTGGGATTGAAGAGAGTGAGGGAGTTTGTTCCAGAGGTGGGAGAAAAGAGGAATGAAGGAGTGAAGGTGAGCAGAGAGTCTTGATTTTGGCAGTTTAACCATAAGAGGGTTGCAGGCAGATCTTGTGCGACCTGTAGGAATATTTGCGGGACAGAGCCCAGAGAGAGCTGGGGGGGGGGGGGCAAGGCCAGAGAGGAGTCGGTAGAAGACGGAAAGATCACCAACCTGCCTGCGGTGAGTGAGTGAGAGGCCCTTGGAGTTAGCTTCATCGCGGGAGATTACAATGATTCTGAATGCTTTGGTTTCAACAGCGTGAAGACGAGCTAGGTGTGAGGCAGGAGCACCAGCCCAGAGGGGGGAGCAGTATTCCATTGAGCTGTGGGTGAAAGCCTTGTATGTGGTGAGGAGCTCAGGTGTGCCAAGGAAGGACTTCGCATGACGGAGGATGCCCAGTCAGCGACTGGCTTTGGAGGCCAGATTTGAAATGTGGTTTTCCCAGGAAAGATCATGGCAGATAGTGAGACCCAAAAGCTTGAGTGACAGAACTTCTTGGAGAGGATTATTCAGAAAGTGGATGGGAGGGTTGTCCAGTCGGTCTTTTCGGAGAGACATCGTAAGAGTGTGAGATTTGTCAGGATTGAAAGACATGTTCCACTTGTTTGCCCAGTCTGTGATTTTGTCCAGGTCTGCAGAGAGTGAGGAGGCTGCAGACTGCCGATCTGAGGGATGAAGAATGGAGCGACAGAGAATAGAGTCATCAGCAAAGAGATAGAGAAGATTTTCAAGAGAGTCAGAGAGATCATTGATGAAGACCAGAAAAAGCACAGGGCCCAGAACACTGCCTTGGGGAACTCCAGCCTGAACAGGAAGAGGAGATGAGAGAAACCCATTCAGGGCCACACGTTGACTACGACTAGAGAGGAAGTCCGCCAGCCATGCGTGGAGATTTCCATGGATACCAAAGGAGGAGAGTTTGGTGAGCAGAGCGGGGTGCCAGACCGTATCGAAGGCACGTGATATGTCAAGGGAGACAGCTCTAATTTCCTGTTTGGCATTGAGGACCTCCATCCATTGTTGAGAAAGCAGAAGCAGCATGTCCAGAGTAGAGTGACCAGGTCTGAAACCAAATTGATGATCAGAGATCAAGCCATTGGAGAAGAGGAAAGATTTCATATCTGAAGCAATGATGGATTCCATGACTTTGCTGATAATTGGGAGAAGGCTGATTGGTCTGTAGTTGCTGGGATCTGTTTTTGCACCTTTTTTGTGCAAAGCGGTGATGTTGGCAGATTTCCAAGCAGATGGCAGATGACCTTGAGCAAAAGAGAGGGTGAAGAGAACAGAGAGAGGGAGTGAAAGAGCGGAAGAACAAGATTTTAGGACCCATGGGCTGATGCCGTCAGGTCCAGTTGCAGAATCAGAGTCGAGGGCTGACAGAAACTTTTCCACCTTGTCAGGAGGAAAGGACACAGAGTCCAGGAGCAGCTGGGTATGACTGGGTATGGTGGGTACAGAGAGGGATGGGTTTGGGACACAAGATTTAGAGGCAAACACAGAGTTGAGGCATTCAGCTTTTTCACGTGCGGAGTCAGCCGTGTAGCCATTTCAGGTGAGGGAGGGGATGGAGGGGGAACAAACACCAGAAACTGCTCACCAAACTCTCATCCTTTGAGATTGTTGGAGAATGTTGAGAAGACTCAGGAGACTGCAATGACCGAAACAGCTTTTACAAAGTAAGGCTTTATTATAATTAATAAATCACTTGTTTCAAAATAATAAGGAACTACAATAACTAAACGAATTGGTAATTTAAGTCGATGGTTCTTCTTCTGTGGCCGGTCCTCTGCGCAGCGCTGTTCACATGGACACTCGTTCCGTTCCGTACGACAAGGGTTCTGGTGACAAGTCTAAATCTACCAGGACGCTGTTCATGTTTTATGAGCGCACGAATACACAAAAGTTTTTAATCCTCTTTCCGCTAACTTTTAATCCCTCCTGTGCAAGTTTTAATCCTTTCCCCTCCTGCTGGGAATTCCTCTAACCCCTCATTTGCATCCCAATGTTTAAACAATAGTAAGAGCCTAGGAATGTGTGTTAGCCCGGGGCCGTGACAAGGCGAACACAAGGACTCCCAGGTTTCGTTTTTCTCCATGCTCCGAGGTCCAAATTCCTGACATTCCTGACATTCTTTGAACCACCTGCTCACTCACCAATCTCATAACTAATTACAAGTAAAGATTTATACTTCCACAATCCCTCATTTTTTGTTTTTGTTTATATTAACCATTAATCTAAACATCAATACAAGTACTCAAACCACAAATTTGGTAATCCAATTCCCTTAGGCATACACTGTCATCCTGGAAGAATCTGATCACAAAACATTTCGTTGGTCATTGACTCCTTCCATATTGTTAATTCAATCTATTTCATTTGCATCACAAATATCTTTACAAAACAACACTTCACCATCACCAAGACACAACAATTTCACTTCACCATTTTCAAGTTTATAAAGCATCTGCAACATCTGGCAAAAACGTTTGCCTCCAAACAAATGTTGACTCTTTGTTTGAAAGGAAGGGGCTGATCACTTGTGTTTGAATTCAGGTATGAAACATTTTCTTCTAATGTCTTCATAACACCTGCACTACTTCGTGTAGGGTTTCGCTGTTGTAATAACTGCGCGGAGTCATAGACTGACCCTGCTCTCCATGTAGCATTCTTGCCATTCTTGCTGTGAACCATAATAATTCCTGAACAAGGCCTTCGCCCAGTTGTAGTCGACTTGCCTCCTCCCTCATTATGAATGGACAGCAAGTATTGGTGTGACGTTGATTGGCCAGCAAGATGTGGAACAGGGATGCCAGATGCATCCACAATGATGTTGGGACCATGGTGTTCAGGTCATCCACGGTCCATACCAGGAGCAACCAGCAGAATCGTGCACAGCTGTTGTGAAAAGGCACAGCCGTTTGCTTGCAGCTCCATGCTGGCTCCCCGGAAGTTGGTGAAGTAATAACATATGTCCCCGCATTTCACAGAGGTTGCAGGTAAAATGTCGTTGTCCTGCAATTGCTGATGTGATGAATGTTCGAAGCCTTCGAACAAGAGTAAGTGATCGCCTTTCTTTCATATGTTGCAGTGTGATCCAGGCAAATGGTCACATAAACTTTCCTTGGTGAAGGTAAGCATCCATCTCCAATCTTACAAAGGAGTATGTCTTCATCATTCTTTGAGAAGGAGGGTGTATGCCAAGATTAACTTCATTTTTTAGCCACAAATTTTCTTTCTCGAACTTCTTCCCAATTCCGTTAGCACTCCCTTCAAAATGTGATCTCGTCTTATCCTTTTACTCAGTCACATCTGAATCTGCTTTCCACACACACTGAATCAGATAGGGTACATCTTACCATGAAATCAGCATAATCATGTATATCTTCCGACAGTTTCACATTCAACAATTTGTTGTTTTTCCTTAAAACATTCAAAAAGTTATATTCATTTATATGCGTCACACAAATAATATTTAATCAGGTATGTATTTTATTACTAAACTAAGAATAGCATTTAAAATTGCTTTCAAATCAATATACAGTGAAACCTTGACTTACGAGTGCACCAACTTACGAGTTTTCCGAGATACGAGCCGTCGCTCGGGCGGTTTTTTGCTTTGTGATGCGAGCCGAGATCTGAGTTACGAGCTTACGCCACCCGCCACTAGGTGGCCCAACGAGCGTTCAGGTCACGTGGTTATCTTGCCGTGCAAGCATCTCTGCCGTATATCGCTGCTGCTTTGTTTTCGCATTTTTGTTATTTTGTAAAATTTCTTAGTTTTAACCATTGGTCCTAAGAAATTGAGTGCCAAGGGTAGTGCTGAGAGGAAGAAGAGGATGATGTGCTTGGATATAAAACACGCAATCGTCGAAAAACATGAGCGAGGTGTGCGTGTTGTCGACTTGGCAAGGCAGTACGATCGTAGTACTTCTACGATATGTACGATTTTGAAGCAGAAGGAGTCGATAAAGGCTATAACGCCAGCCAAGGGCGTTACGATTATTTCAAAGCTCCGGACCTCTGTCCATGAAGAGATGGAGAAGTTGTTGTTTGTGTGGTTGATGGAGAAGCAGCTCGCAGGAGATACCGTGACCGAGAGCATCATCTGTGAGAAGGCACGAGACATTTACGGGGATTTAGTGCAGCAGACGGCGGGAACATCAACGGACGAGGCATCGGAAGTCATTCAAAGCCAGTCGGGGATGGTTTGATAATTTTAAGAAGAGGACCGGCATTCACTCCATCGTCAGGCATGGTGAGGCAGCAAGCTCGGATGTGAAGGCAGCTGAAGATTTTATTATAACTTTTGCCGAACTGATAGAAGCCGAACGATACATCCCCCAGCAAATCTTCAACTGTGACGAGACAGGGCTCTTCTGGAAAAAGATGCCGAGGAGGACGTATATAACGGCAGAGGAGAAGAGCATGCCAGGCCACAACTTGTTCAGAGTGCCGGCAATAGCTCGCCTTCTCTTTGTGGAAGACACGGTGAGATCCTTAACATCCAACAACTAATGGGACGCAAACGGGACGCCCAGTTTAGCGGTACACACATTGATGAATCACCCTGCCTGTGAAACACTGACATGACAGGTTATAGCTGGGTCAGGATTCAAACCCAGGCTGGACAGTTTAGAGTCAAGTGTGCGTACCTCCAGTCCAGGCCATCCTGCCAACTTGTATGCTGCATACAGGTGAAATATAAAGCGCGAGATATTTTTTATATATACTGTATATTTCAAAAAAAAATTGGTGTGGTTTTTGGCGGGCTGGAACGGATTAATAGCATTTCAATTCATTTTAATGGGGAAATTTAATTTGAGAAACGAGCAAATTGAGTTACGAGCTCGGTCACAGAACGAATTAAACTCGTAAGTCAAGGTTTCACTGTAGTTTGAAAATTAAAACTCATGCAGTTATTTTAACACTACTCACAGAAAATAAATGCATTAATAACGAGTGTATATGATTACAATCACAAACAGGAATATCTAATTCCCAACAAATTTTGCAAACCAACAAATTAAGCATAATGTATTATTATCATAATTCCTCCCCACTTTAAAAAAATTTATTTATTTATTTATTTATTTATTTATTATTAACAGTGTGTAACTTGTGGTGATATGAGCTCACTGATCTTGTAAAACTGACACAATTCATAACATTGTCGTTATGCCATTATCTTAACTCTACTGTATTCATTTGCAACATCACTTGATTCAATCTTTTAATCTCAGTATTTATGTCACCATAAAAGTCTTCCTCTTGTGGTTCCACATTTCTTTCCTCATTTGTCACTTCATGCATTATCATCGTGTTGTTGGTTACCTTATTCAAACACACAGTCACTAAGGCTTTCAAGCAAGCCACCACTAAAACAATTGCCAATATAACTACTAAACCAACAAACAAGTATTGGAGTATCTTAGCTGCTACTCCTCCAAATGTGTTTCCCAACCATGCAAAGGCACCCCCTTTTATATAATCGTGGTATCTTGCTCCCTCTTGTCTGATTGTATCGGCTATGTTATAAATTTCTTCTGAATTATCAGGTATGTACGTACAACAATCTGTACCAATGACTGCACATGTACCTCCTTTTTCTGCTAACAGCATATCTAATGCCATACTTGTTGCTGCCAGCTCTCTCGTAAGTTTTTCCAATCCACTAGCTGTTTTATTTGCCAACTTCTCCATAGCCAATGCCATGTGCCTAAGTTCTCGCCCTGCATTCCAGGTTCCATAAAATGGAAATATTACCATTCCAATCCATTCCCCCATGCTAATAGTTCTTTTCTGCCTAGAATGCAGGATATGCGTTGGTGACTTTGTTAACAAGCGCATGTGTGGAAGCACAAACCCCAGAAAACATGTTCCGAACCATCCCGACGGAAGATACGGATATGCCTTGTGTCCACATATAAAATGTGTATTATTATATGTCCATGTCCTGTCCATTCCCCAAGTGCCTTCCCAATACAAAGTTAAACCCTTCGTGCCATTTGGTCCTAGTGGGACAGGCATTCTCATCCAGCCTTCTTCGCGACCATAACCGTGGCATTTGGAGGTTCCCATAAAATTGTTATGCCTAGGCGTTTGGCATCTGGTGATGCACATTAATCCTTTCGTTTGTTGTTGAATAGTCATGTAAGAGGGCATTTTGTTCGTATCATATGCAGGTCTATAGCTATCCTCAAATTGGTAACAATTATATCCTCCTCTTTGCCATCCTATTCTCCCTGACATTGAGCCTTCAAAATCTGCTGCTATCAGGGTGTCTGGGAAACGGCTACATAACTCTGCCCAACCAAAAGGAACTGCCTCCAATGGTACTCCGATCTCACTAGAATGCGGCATTTGTGTACATATCCAACAATTACTTTCATTTGCTATATCAGCCCTTGTGTGGGCTAAATGTAAAAAAGTATTAATCCCGTGTAATCCATCGGGTTCTAAAGGTGTGTCCTTATCTTCCATCAAACTTCTCCTCTGCTTTTGTCATTCCACATGATCATATATCTGTATGTCGTTCACTAGTGTTGCGTTTTGTTCTCTCATTACCCCAAAATAATCCATGCAACACAGAGTTCCCACTATTAGAGAACCCATTCCTTGGATAAATATCACCATTTTCAAGGAGTATCCGAAGTAGAAGTCTCTGGTTTCCCTTGATTGGTCGGCTTGTCTTGATAAGGTGTTTCCCTTTGTCCCACCTGTATCCATCTGTAAAACATGTGAGCTACCCCTTGTATATGTCCATACCTATAACATAATTACATGTCAATAAATTCAACATCATAACTAACAAACTTCCTAACAGGTTAATGAAATAAAAATCCCTAAAAAATCCCTTACTATTTAACATAAATCTGATTATTTGCCTTTCCCTGATTCCCCTATATCCCGGGGTCCAACTAAATCCCCTGATCATGAGTGTAGTTGTGATACATTATCCCTCATGCTGCGCTAATATCAGTAGATAATGGTATGTCATGTAGGCAAATAAATGTCACTATCTTCCATAATTCAAGTAGGAATATTAAATGTTGAAAATGTAATGTTTATCAGTGCAAGGGGTGTTAAAATGTAATTCAAATGAATGTAAATCACGACTATCATTTATCTGCCACTGAATGTTCTGCTGGGCTGCTAGGTGCAGCCTCATTTTCTGTGGGACCATCCACCTTAGCCCCATGTGCTCGCTTGCAATGAGAGGCATGAATCCAACTTGGTCTGCCTTGGCATTTTACTGAAGTATGCGTTGTCAGCAGCACCTGATGTGGTCCTGACCATCGTGGTGTCAATGCCGTTTTTCGTTTGAAAATTTTGATGTACACATAGTCTCCAGGTTGAAAAGAATGACACTCATTCTCTACAGGTTCTGGTAAAGCTTCCTTCACCTGGGAATGAAACATCTTCACGACTTTGGTCAATTCAATACAGAAAGAGTACATCAAATCATCCATCTGGTGAATATCCATCTCCTTGATCGTCAGGGGAGGTGAATGAGGTACCCGCATTGGTCTCCCCATCAGGATTTCATGCGGGGATAATCCCGTTCACCTATTGGGAGTAGCCCTCATCACGAGGAGTGCAAGTGGAATGGCATCCGGCCATCTCAAGTTGGTTTCCACAGATTTTGGCCAGCTTGTTTTTTATTACTCCGTTATGTCGTTCCACTGCTCCCGCCGATTGGGGGTGATAAGGACAGTGAAGATGAAGGTTTATCTGCATTGCCTTACCCAATTCCTTAACAACATCTGCTGTGAAATGCGTACCCCGATCAGAAGAGATCCTGCAAGGAACTCCAAAGCGACATATGAAGTCCTTCAACAGAATCTTCACAACTGTTTTGGCATCTGCATGTCGACAAGGGTGAGCTTCTACCCATTTTGTAAACATGTCTACAATCACTAAGACAAACTGAAATCCAGCGCACTTTTCCATTTGGATAAAATCCATCTGTAAATGTACAAACGGACCTGATGGTGCGGGATGAGCTCCTGGTGTAGTCTTTTCACCTTTGCCTGGATTATACGCCTGACACACCTGACATGTAGCACAACATTGCTCTGCCACAAGTGTAAACCCAGGTGCATACCATTGTTTTAACACTGATGCACACATTCCTCCTTTGCCTGTATGACTCACTCCATGAGCCAGACGAGCAATGCATGGCAACAACTGGCGAGGAGCAACAACACGTCCATCGGGAGAAGTCCATAATTTAGATTCCTTGTCAAATGTGCATCCAGTCTGTACCCACACCTCTTTTTCCCGGTCTTCCACCACTTCTTGCATAGCGCTGCCGTCTTGCAGCGTCGGGGTATTTTCAGGAACCCTTACAGGTCCCTGTATAATCACCGGGTCTTGTTCAAAATGTGCCGCAAGTTTCACTGCTTCATCCGCCCTTGCATTTCCCTGTGAGACCTCATCTCTTCCTCGTGTATGGGCCTCACATTTGACCACTGCAATGGCAGATGGTAGAAGGATTGCTTCCAAGAGGCTAGCAATCAACCTCCCGTTTTTGATTTGGCTTCCTGAAGATGTCAAAAATCCTCTCTGTTTCCAGAGAGCACCATAATCATGAACAACCCCATGTGCATACCTGGAGTCTGTATAAATGGTTACTCTCTGGCTTTCCGCTAAACGGCAGGCTCTAGTTAATGCATAAAGTTCTGCTTGTTGAGCCGATTATTATACATAAAGTATTTGGTAATTTCCCACTCTCCCATGTCTCAGCATCTGTGCATACTGCATATCCCGTCAGTAGTGAACCATCCAATGCTCTTGATGATGATCCGTCAACATACAGTACCAGATCTGCGTCTGGGATGGGAATGTCCTTCAAATCTACGCGAGGCACTGGTGCATGTGCCGATACCTCCGCACAGTCATGGGGCTCACCATCTGCTTCTGTTGGCAACATAGATGCTGGGTTCAGCATTGGGCAATGCTGAATGGTGAGGTTTGACGGCGCCAACAACCCTAGTTCATACGTTGTAGCCTTTGATGCTGAAAGGTGCTGTGTTCCTGCCTTCAGCAAAACTATCGCCACCGCATGCTCAACAAGGAGAATTAAGGGGCACCCCAGGACTATTGTAGCTGTGGCTTCTACTGCATATGATGCTGCTGCCACTGCTCGCAAGCACTGTGGAAACCCTCGTGCTACTGGATCCAATCGAGTGCTGTGATACGCTATAGGGCGCAGTTTTCCCCCATGTTTTTGCGCCAACACTGATTGGGCAAATCCTCCTTTCTCATGTGAATAGAGAAAGAAATTTTTGTCATAATCCGGCAGTCCTAAAGCAGGAGCTGATGCTAAGGCATCTTTCAATGTCGTAAAAGCTTGTTCAGCCTCCGGGGTCCATTTCAAAGGAATTGGACTGTTTGGTAAGCTGATGTCCAACAGGGGGCGAGTCAGTAATGCGTAATCAGCAATCCACTGATGGCAAAACCCTGTTGTCCCCAGGAAAGATTTCATCTGCTTGACAGTTGTAGGTTTTGGGAGTGCCCTGATCGCCTTTACACGTTCAGGGCAAAGTCGTCTCGTGTCTCCTTTCAGAATATGTCCTAAATATTTCACCTCTTCCTTACAGAACTGCAACTTATCTCTCGAGGCCTTGTGGCCTTTGTCTGCCAACGCTGTCAGTAGCACAACAGTGTCCTGCTTACATGCTTCCTTTGAAGTCGAGCATATGAGAAGGTCGTCAACATAGTGTACCATCACTGAACCTCCAGGAAACTCAATGTCGCTGAGGTCTTCATGTAGAGCACGTGAAAACAAAGTTGGGCTCTCTGTGTACCCTTGTGGTAAAACAGTCCAAGTGAACTGTGAGCCTTCGTACGTGAACGCGAACAGATAACGCGAATCCTCATGAATGGGTACACTAAAGAACGCTGAACATAAGTCCACAACGGAGTAGAACTTTGTATTGCATGGAATACTTGACAGTACAGTGATCAGATTAGGGACCACCGGATAGGCTGGGATGACACAATCATTAATTGCTCGAAGATCCTGTACAATTCTCCAAGTAGTCTTGCCTGGCTTCTTCACAGGTAAAATAGGAGTGTTGCACATGCTCACGGTGCGAACTATAACTCCCTGATCCGCCAATGATCGAATCACTGGTGCAATACCAGCTTTTGCCTCTGGTCTCAATGGATATTGGTGCTTTCTAGGCAGCGGCTTAGAATCATCTACTGTGATCCTTACAGGTGCAATACTCTTGATCCATCCCACATCATTCGGATGCGTTGTCCACAAGCATGTTGGTATTTGATCGAGTGGGTCCGGATCACCGTTGGTGTCGGAGCTGAGTAGGTATAGCCCAACATTTTCAGTGTTAATTGGTTCATCAATCATGATGAAGGTTGAAGAAAGCGCCTGCTCTACAAGCTGCCAGCAAAATCTGTTTCCATCTAAGTCATAAAGTGGGGCTTGTTGAATTTCTCCCATATATCTCATGTTTTTGCAATCTTTCAAAGTTGCAATCATTGTTCCAACATCTTTTGCTTCATATCCTTGTGCCACCGCTAAGGTGACGTGTGGGGTTGTTGTTTCTGGTTGATTCCACAGGAGTTGTTGATCTGGCGTCAAAGACACTGACATGCCAATTCCCTGTTCTCCTACCCACAGTGACGTCAAATGTACATCATACCTTGTGTCCAGGTATCTAGAAACCTTCTCTGCATAGGACACCTCCTCTCCTGTAGGGTCATAACATGTCGTACAGTGAAGATCAGTCTGCCATTTCAGAGAGTCCATCAAGTAGCTGTCTACCCACTCCTGTACTTCGGGCATTGCATCCTTCAATGTCATAAAACTATCGCACAAAAGTTCTGCCATTTGTGTATCATTGATTTCCCATCGATGTGTTCTTGGCTCTATTGCGCTTTGTAGCATATCAATGACGAAGTCGTGGGAGTGTTCTGGCATTTCTAGATACACTCCGTTTTCCTTACATATGACAGTTCAGTTCAATTTACACAATAAATCTCTTCCCATCAAATTTACTGGAACGCCAGATGCCACAAGAAAGGCATGTTGTGCATTCAACGGGCCAAGTTGGACACGCAATTCTTCTGTGACAGGCGTATGTATGGGAACCCCTGATACTCCTACCACCTTCGTATAGTGTTTTGACAATGGTATATTGGGAAAATCTGCTCGTCGCAACGTGGAACGCGTGGCTCCCGTATCGACTAGGAAAGGAGCCTTGCGTCCGCCTACTGTCAAATTAACATTTGGTTCCTGTGCAGCCGACCTTGAAATTAAAGGAAGTGCTGCCACTTGGTCATTCTGGTCTAGTCAGAAGGGCGTTGCAGACCATCTATTCTGCTGAGGTCCTCCCTTAATTGGGGCGTTCCTCAATGGAGCCCTATATGTTGGCTGAGGTGGTGGTAGTTGGTAGTATCCCTGTCCTTGGTTTCCCTGTCGAAATTGTCTTCTGCTGAGATATGGGCATCTCCTTCTCCAATGTCCCATCTCTCCACAATTGAAACACCGGTTTCTGTCGTTACCTGGTCTGTCCACTTGTTGACTTGTCTTGCTGGGCTGCATGTCTGGATCTTTGGGTTGCCACTCTGACCTCTGGTTATCTCCTGAAACATAGTTGTTGTCTGTTGCATTGTTGCGTTGTTGCATAGAAAACCTATTGCATTGGTTCGTAGTCATCAGGGCTTGTGTCTGTAGTTGCATCAATTTTTCGGCATTTACAGCACTGTTCCTGGCCTGAATTCGCTGATGATGCAAAGCATAATTCAATATTTCTTGCATCGGCTTGCCTTCCCAAGCAATACACTGTCTTTCCACTTCACTCTTCAATTTTGGCAACAGACCATTAATAAAAAGGGGTTTTAGGGCATTGTCAATTTGTGCCCGGTCTATTCCCAAATATAGTCGAAAAACATCTCGCAATCTGTCTAAATAATCAATAGCATCCTCTCCTGTTTTCTGTTTGCACGTAACCACTTTATTCAAATCAGTCACGGGTGGCAATTTTTGTATGGCCTCTATTAATCTATTTATCTGTGCCATTTTAGCCTCCGTGGGTATGTCTAATTGTCCATTTACTGCATGTACCCAGTTTGTCTCACTCATTAATGTCTTCAAAGTGGTGGTATTAGGAATTACCCACTTTAAGAGTACTTCCATGTCTCTTACAGTCGGCAATTGAGTCTCCACAATCAATCGTAGCTCCTCTGCGAATTGAAGTGGATCTGTTTTGATTGATGGCATACCGCTCTGTAATGCCTTCAATTGATGTATTTGCCAAGGTCTATACATCAAATCTGGGCGTTCCTCATTTGTCCCTGGAAATTGCCGCTGCGGAAAATTCATAACGCCACATTGCTCAAAACCTTCCTGTGGGAGAGTCAAGTTTTGAATGTTCATTGGCAAATCATATTGATCGTTGGATAGATTGGCATTCATCACAGAACCCTTACTCCTTGTATAGTGGAATGGGGAGTATGTTGAAGTTGTTGCAGCTGGTTGTATCGCTTGCCCACTTTGAGTCGGTTCCTGTCCTCCAGTTGCACCCTCTGGGGTAGTTACCTCAACTGGGGCACTGCTTTCACCTGTCTTCTGTCGGCTAGAGCCAATCGTTCCACTCTGTACTGGTCCTTCGGCAGGTAGAGGTACAGGTACTTCCTGTGGCCGATATACAATATTTCGCCGATAGGGTGGAGGAGTTTCCTCTTCCAGTTCATTTATCTCATATGACTTTGCTTCTGGGTACAATCTGGACTGGGATCGCTTTCCATTGCTAACTTCAAGAGGCATTTGAGTGGATACCTTTTCCAACCTATGTTGTATCTGTTTCATTTCTTTCTTCACACCCCCCATTTTCGTTCTGGTCTCCCTGTCTCTAGATTCGATGTCCCAGTAATAAAATGGTTTCCAATCCACCTTCAACTTCTGTCTGTCTCTTACTTCTAATTCTTCTCTGAGTATTTCCAATGTGTTCCTGTCAAACGTGCCATCCTTGGGGAATTCCTTTTTTCTCCCTTTTGTCCATTCATGCCAGGATTCCACATCTTTAAGTGAATCTGGACCATATTGCTGATACATGTGGTTGATACAAGCACCTCTTTGGGACAAGTCCAGTTGACCTTGTTTACCCTTGCAGACTCCATTTCCCATTTTGCCTGTATGTGAATAACACTCTTTACTCACTCAATGTATCAGATAGTTATTAGGACTTGCACTTTGGAATGCACCTGTACACACCTGTACTATATGTACTGTAAATAAAATCTACTGGGGTTTGTTCCACCTTTTATCAAAGTAGCGCTGGTGTGTTGTAGCTTGTTCCTCTAAAGCTTCACTCGTACTTCCAGGAAGGATCTCTCCACCTGTTCAAACGGTGATTTCCAGAGAATCTCTCTCACCTGTGGCTTTTGCACAACCCAATCTCACAGATCGGTATTGCAGATGAGCCAAATGGGTCAGTATGAAATGGGTGAATCCGCAGGCATCCCGTTCTGTTGAAGGGGGAATCACACAATGGTAACCGCACATATATATCTATATATGGACTTACCACCTTGCTCAATTTTCCAAGGTTGTCTTCACATTGATAATATCTCACAAAGATATCAAAGCTTCTTTCTTGAGACTGCATTTTCATCAATCAATCAATCAATTTATTCAATTCAATTCATTCAATTAAATCAATTCAATTATTCAATTTCAATTAATTTATCAATATTCATCAATAAATGAAATTAATCATTTTAGATGACTCCCTGCATAAGCCCTTTCCCCAATGATGTCAGGATAGATTTATCTATTGACTGAGATCGAAAATCATCGGTCGTCACCTCTGACCCATACCTCATGTTAATTGACGAATCACTGTTCTGTACTAGGGTCATATCTGACATATATTTTTCTCTCAATTTTGCCTGGTCACCACAAATTCGACTTTGCAACCACTAAAGGCAACTCATCCTTCATTCGTGAGACAGCCAAAATTGACGGCAGATATGAAACTTCATTGAGAAAAATGTCTCATTTTCAATAGTACCGAAAACCTCTTGGCAATCAAAATTTCGTAAAACTCCTGAAATGTTCTACGAACAAACGATGATCAATTCATAATTTGCCAATTTTTTTTTTGATTCATTTTATGCTAAAATTTTGAAACTCAATTGTTTGTAATACACAATTGATCCTATAGGGCTTGAAAGCTCTTTTCCAAGCCCGTGCAATCATTCTGCATCGAAACCCGATGATATCATTCATAGTAATCATCATGATTTTATAATCATCTCTCATAATCAACAAACATGAACAACAAACATTTCCTGTATAAACAGTTTGCATATATCATGACATACATGTCTTCAAAACATTGTATGACCAAGAAAATGAACGGAAAGAGTGAAAAGTAAAAATAAAAAATAAAAGAAAGGGGAGAGAGGGGAGGGGGGGGGGGGGGAGTAAGGACGAAGGGAGGGGGGAGGGGGGTAAGAAGGTAGGGTAGAGGCGTCATTCGCTATTTATCACTATCACCAAAAGTCACCCGTTATTGCAATCTTGTGATTTCCATTTAAGTATGTCAATGCTCCCTTTTTAAGAATTCACTTTTACCCCAATTAAAAGACCACCTGCATATCCCTTTTTCCAGTTTGGTCCAACTTCGATTTTGAAAATCAACTCAAAATATTCAGCCAAAAATTCTAAGCAATGAAAAATCATTGACAATTTATAGTTATTTCCCATTTCAGTCGTTTTATATGAGCCTCAACCCAAGTGAGTTCAAGTGCAAAATGAAGAAAGAGATAGGGGAAGACAGAAAGAAAAAAGAGAGAGAGAGAAGGGGAGAGAGGGAGGGGGGGGGTTAGGGAGGCTGCAAGGGAGAGAGCAAGGGAGGGAGGGGGGGGGGATACAGGTAACACAGGTAGGTAACACAGGAAGGACAGAGGAGTGGAGGGATAGATGGAGGAATAACGCAGGATGGATGGAGGAGGAAGAAGGAGGAAGGAGAAAGGAAGAAGGGATGGGAGGAATGGCACAAGGGAAGAAAAGAAATAAAGCACAGGAATAAAGCACAGGAATGCGAGCACAGGAAGCACAGGAAAAAACACAAAAAAACAACGGCACTGGCTTTGCTTCCTGGAAGCTTCTTGCAAAACGCTTTGCTTCCCGCAAAACGTCAGCCAATGGGAACTAGAGGGGGGGTAGGGCGGGAGCTAACGGAAGGGAGGGGGGAAGGGGGTGAGACGGGAGGGGGTTAGAGTTAGGATTAGGGGTTAGGGTGAGGGTGGAGGGGGCGGGAGGGGTTAGGGCTAGGGGGCGATAACTAGAGGGAGGGGAGGGGGGCGGGATGGGGGGCACAGAGGAGTGAGGGGGGAGGGGGGAACAGCGAGGGGAGGGAGGGGGAAGAAGGAGCAGGAGCAAGAGACAGGTAGTAGCACAGGTAGCCGAAATGTGAATGAGGGACAATGAGGCGGTGTTCCTGTGACAGATTCTTTTGTAAAAAATGTTCGATTTTACCCTGGGGGTGTTGGTATGCAATTTTCAGCCAATCGCCCTCTTTCATAATAATTCTGGACGGGCATCAGATGGCATTGTCTGTCATTAATTTATATGTCGATCGAACGAGTTTTAGGTGTTATACAAAATGGCCGGAAAAAATTGGCGGGAAGTTTTTTTTTCCTCTCCTCCCCCTTTTTTTTTTTTTTTCCTTACCTTGGACCCACGATTTTGTTCTACACAATTTCGTTTAATTTGTCTAAATCCAACTAGCCGTTCCAAAGATATAAGCCGTTTTGTCGCGATACCATAAGTTGAAGGAGAGAAAATATATATATATATATATACACAAAGAATTAAGTTAAGCACCCCTACACAACGAAGTAAGGTAAGCACCCCCTAATATATATTCTTTGTGTATATGTATACATTGGCATATATTCTAAGGTATGTGAGATCAAATAATGATTGGTATGACATTAGTTATTGACGTTATTGACGTTATTGACGTCACTTACACGTTATTGACATTACACGTTATTGACGTTATTGACGTTATTGACGCAAAGATCGCTAGAGGTCTTCTCAGAACAATGACTGTACGTTAGAAAACATAAACGTCATCCACACTGTCCGTGATGGACCTATAGCTCCATACTTAAATTGAGGTGAGAATATGCCTAAAATTCCCAAAAAATTTCACCTTAAATTATGCAGAATAAAATATTGAAAACGGCATGATTGTTATGTTTTTATGTGACCATAATATCACTTCTCCAGAAAATATAGCAATATCATGGGTATATTACACTGTTTTGACGACAACAAACTTGTAATGTGCGAGGTTGTAAAAAAACGGGGGGGGGGGGGGGGTGCTTAACTTAATTCTTTGTGTATATATATATATATATATAACTCCATTTCCCGCTGCCTCTCGCACGCCAAGCGAGTCGCGTGCCTTGAGCAAGTGCAAAACGAGTGTAAACGAGTGTACGAGCGTACCTCGTGTACAAGCGAGTGTACGAGTGCAAACAAGTGTACGAGTCTTACACGACTCGCAAACAAATCGTCTCATGGTGCACTCATGGTTCGATTTGCTCCTAGTACATAGTAAGGCTTTTAATAACCAGCGTATTCGTGCGACCACGCACGAATCTTTTCAAACACGCAGTCTTAATTACACAGGTGAATGCAGGTAAACACGCCGACGCGCGTCTCACAGCCCGCGCGCTTCGCGCACATCAGTGGCGCGTTTCTCAGTGGCGCGTGTCAGAAGAACTGGCGCATTAATTACACAGCGCAGGAAAAATACGTATTTACAGAAATAATTAAACTCGAATAATGACTAAAAAATCGTTGTGGATGTACCATCCGTGATTTTGTTCGCCCATTCACCATTCCTAAATCGATATAACGGATCTCGATCATTACCCAGCGTATTCAATTCCGCATCGTAATGAGAATTCAACGGAATTACGATTCAACAAAAGGAACGAGCAGACATCTGCAGGACGCTACTTCGGACAATGTTACAATGTTAAAAATCGTTACATATATTTTTACAAGGTCGACGATAAATTATATCTTAATCATACAGAAATGGTTCTTTGTGTGTCCACAAAACGGAGGCCAGTTCAAAAATGGTTCCTTGTGAAATACACAGCACCCAGACCAGCTCAAAAATGGATCTTTGTGAAATACACAGCACCGAAGCCAGCTCAAAAATGGATCTTTGTGAAATACACAGCACCGAAGCCAGCTCAAAAATGGTTCTTTGTGAAATACACAGCACCGAGCAAAAAGGGTCTCATCTGTATTATTTTTTTTCCAGGGCTTTTGTGCACCAATAGTGCATTGTGGAGTCGCCCACCTACCACCTACTCCATCTATATTCACAATAGCTATACACAGGTTCGTACATCATAATGGAACAATCGACAAGAAACCGCGCTTACCTTTTAGAATGACCTTGTCGATGCCCAATTGATCCCGGTACGGGCCACCAAGATTGTTGGAGAATGTTGAGAAGACTCAGGAGACTCCAATGACCGAAACAGCTTTTACAAAGTAAGACTTTATTATAATTAATAAATCACTTGTTTCAAAATAATAAGGAACTACAATAACTAAACGAATTGGTAATTTAAGTCGATGGTTCTTCTTCTTTGGCCGGTCCTCTGCACAGCGCTGTTCACATGGACACTCGTTCCGTTCCGTACGACAAGGGTTCTGGTGACAAGTCTAAATCTACCAGGATGCTGTTCACGTTTTATGAGCGCACGAATACACAAAAGTTTTTAATCCTCTTTCCGCTAACTTTTAATCCCTCCTGCACAAGTTTTAATCCTTTCCCCTCCTGCTGGGAGTTCCTCCAACCCTTCATTTGCATCCCGATGTTTAAACAATAGTAAGAGCCTAGGAATGTGTGTTAGCCCGGGGCCGTGACAAGGCGAACAAAAGAACTCCCAGGTTTCGTTTTTCTCCGTGCTCCGAGGTCCAAATTCCTGACATTCCTGACATTCTTTGAACCACCTGCTCACTCACCAATCTCATAACTAATTACAAGCAAAGATTTATACTTCCACAGTATCCATGGAAATCTTCACGCATGGCTGGCAGACTTCCTCTCTAGTCGTAGTCAACGTGTGGCCCTGAATGGGTTTCTCTCATCTCCTCTTCCTGTTCAGGCTGGAGTTCCCCAAGGCAGTGTTCTGGGCCCTGTGCTTTTTCTGGTCTTCATCAATGATCTCTCTGACTCTCTTGAAAATCCTCTCTATCTCTTTGCTGATGACTCTACTCTCTGTCGCTCCATTCCTCATCCCTCAGATCGGCAGTCTGCAGCCTCCTCACTCTCTGCAGACCTGGAGAAAATCACAGACTGGTCAAACAAGTGGAACATGTCTTTCAATCCTGACAAATCTCACACTCTTCCGATGTCTCTCCGAAAAGACCGACTGGACAACCCTCCCATCCACTTTCTGAATAATCCTCTCCAAGAAGTTCAGTCACTCAAGCTTTTGGGTCTCACTATCTGCCATGATCTTTCCTGGGAAAACCACATTTCAAATCTGGCCTCCAAAGCCAGTCGCAGACTGCGCATCCTCCATCGTGCAAAGTCCTTCCTTGGCACACCAGAGCTCCTCACCACATACAAGGCTTTCATCAACAGCTCAATGGAATACTGCTCTCCCCTCTGGGCTGGTGCTCCTGCCTCACACCTAGCTCGTCTTCACGCTGTTGAAACCAAAGCGTTCAGAATCATTGGAATCTCCCACGATGAAGCTAACTTCAAGGGCCTTCCACTCACTGACCGCAGGCAGGTTGGTGGTCTTTCCGTCTTCTACCGACTCCTCTCTGGCCTTGCTCCCCCCCCCCCCCCCAGCTCTTTCTGGGCTCTGTCCCCCAAATATTCCTACAGGTTGCACAAGATCTGCCTGCAACCCTCTTATGGTTAAACTGCCAAAATCAAGAGTCTCTGCTCACCTTCACTCCTTCATTCCTCTTTTCTCCCGCCTCTGGAACAAACTCCCTCACTCTCTTCAATCCCACTCCACCCTCCAGGTCTTTAAAACAGCTGTTCACCATCATCTCTTATCTTCCGCCATCCAAAACCTTGATCTTTTCTACCCCCGCTAGTTTCACCCCAAATCCACTTGTTTGAAATACCAACTTTTGTCCAGGAAGTCTTGTGTTTTATACTTCTCCCACCCTGCCCCCCCCCCTTCCCACGCCTTCTCCCCCCAAGCCCTCTCCCTCCCACACATCTCCCTGCTCTCAAATGTTATGGTTGTGTGCTTCCCCTTCTCTCCCCATCTTGTCTTCCGCTCCCTTTTTTATATATTTTGTTTGTCTGGTTGATTTGTTTGTGAAATAAATGTTAGCTCTTTCACGAGCCTCGATTCAGTATACAAAAAAAAAAAAGAAAAAAAAAAGTCATCATATCCCATGTCATGGGTTAGAACATGGAAGTGCCGCCATCTACAGCTCAAAATAAATATTTCCTCTCATGGGTGGAGCTCTGACATGTACACGAAAATGTGATTTTAAAAACAACTTACAGTCACATGAAAAAGTAAGTACACCTCATGTAAAGTTTTGACTTTTTCAACATATTTCAACATACAGCTATTTGATCTTCATTTCAACAATATTGATAGATAAAGGTGATATAATATAAAAGATATCATGAAACATTTACATTTTGTAATCCATTGCATAATTTACATAAACATAAAATTTAAATGAACATTAAATAAACAATAAAACATAAATTTAAATAAAAATTTGAAAACTTTCTAAAATCCTGTTTTCTCTTTGTCATTATGGGGTATTGAGTGTTGATTGATGAGGGAAAAAATTGAATTTAAACGATTTCAGCATAAGGCTGCAACATAACAAAATGTGAAAAAAGTGAAGGGGTCTGAATACTTTTTGAATGCCGTGTTTTTTACGTCACCAGCAAAGCTCCAATGACATCGTAAACACGTGAACGCCCAATGAGAGATCGTGAACACGTAAGGAACCAATCAGGTCATGCACCCTTCCCTAGCAACCGGCCAATGTCATCTCAGCCAATGGGAGGTCGTGGAACCTTCCAGAAGGACATTCCACCCAATAAAGACCCGTGCTCATCATCATTCGGACCTCTCTCTCGTCGTTCGTCTTGAAACTGGCTGTCCTGCGTGCTGAATCGTCATCTGCCCTGAATCGTCCTCGACCTGGATCGTTGCTCTTGCGGACCTGGACGCGGTGGTTCGTCTCATGGACCTTAGCAAAGCTGCACGGCCGGATCGATCCGTGCGCCATGCGTGCGAACTGCCGGACCGGGCGCTGTGCACAGCAGCGGCCACCCTCGAGTCAGTCCCTGCGCGTTTCCATTGGTACGAGAATAACCGGTGTGTGATTCATTCACGTCTGTGTGTGAAGGCGCCTGTCAGGGATCTAGATAGGTAAGAATTGCTAAGTTAAAAACTGCCTCTCGTCCCTTTTATCTGTGCCTTGTAAATAAAAGGCCTGTACATTTTTTGGTCATTTTCAACTTGTTCGAATCGTCCTTTTATTCATTGGCCTAGTATAGCCCGAACCGAATTTGACTTGAATTCGGCACATAAATCACGCAGAATAATGCCGCGACCCACAGCGTGCGATCCGCTCGGCACACCATAAGGTGTGGGAACGCGAAGGTTCAATCCCTGGTCTTTCCAGCTGCATGCTTCAAAGGTATTCGGAATCCCGGTTGCTAACCCTTCAGCCCGTTGTTTGGGAGATTGGCGATTGAAGTTGCTTCGCAACCCGTCGACCGTGAGCTTCTTCGTGGCTGGCGGCCTGTGGACCCGGGGTCTGAGGGGAAACGGGGACTTCACCCCCCCCCCCCCCCTAGTAGGTCAACAGAACCGGAGTCCGCAACAATATTATTGAGGATGACTTTTCCCTCATGGCAGCATTTTGTGAATGTACCTGCAGAAAATATTTTGCTTCACACTCATGAACAGGTGCCATCCATTTGTCCAACAAGGTGTGTTTGTGGAAGTGGTATTGGCGGAGATTCTTCATGCAACTCAAGTTTTGCTTGTTGCATTTGCCATGACGTGAATGTCCTCTTAATGTCCTCTTTCGGCGAGAATGAATTTCCCATCTTTGTCGTGCCTGTTCTTCAGTTTCTGCAGATGTTGTCAATCTGTGACACTCGGATTCAATTTCTCGCTGCTGACATGTTTGTTGTTCGGTTTCTGTATATATTGTTCTTCTGTGAAACTTGTATTCAATATCCCGCCTCAATCTTGTTAGCCCGTCCCATGCGCAGCAGAAGATGGGGTTTTGCAATCACTTCTGTGTGATTGTCAGTGTCTGTGTCTGTGTATGTGTCTGTCCGGGCCTGTACCTTTTTACCATTTGAACTATTATCATCAAATTTTCACCCAAGCTTTATTATGAGAATAGGGAGAAGGCAAATTAATAATTTGGTCAAAAGGTGAAAGGTCAGCGTCACATAAAATCGTCAATTTTCATCCGATTGACCTAATATTTATAGAATTTGCAGATTGGGTCACTGAATTGGCTCCCCAATCAAAAGGTAGAAGCTGATTGTTTTTTTTTAGATCAAAAAGGCAAAGGTCAATGCTGTGTAAAACCAATTTTCCATGCAATTGATCTAAAATAGAATTTGCATATTAGGTCACTGGTTTTTAACCTAATTGGTTTTTTAATTGATTTTTTTATGCTCCGTCGATGTGGCGTTATGTTTTCAGGTTGTCCGTCCGGGTGTCCGTTCGTCCATCCATCCGCGATAGGTTTTCGTTACCCTGATAACTTGAGAACGGCTAAAGATATCTTAGTCAAACTTGGTACAGGTTTGTATAATGTTGTAAAGATTAAGTGATTAGATTTGGGGTCACATGTCAATGGTCAAAGGTCTGTAATAGGTCTACAACTTGAGAACGGCTGAAGTGATCTAATTCAAAATTGGTACAGGTTTGTATAATGTTGTAAAGATTAAGTGATTAGATTTTGGGGTCATATGTCAATGGTCAAAGATCTGTAATAGGTCTACAAATTGAGAACGGCTGAAGTGATCAAATTAAAACTTGGTGCAGGTATGTATAATGATGTAAAGATTAACTGATTAGATTTTGGGGGTTCTGAGGTCAAAGGCCAAAGTTCAGAGGTCATGTCAGGTAAAAATTTGATAACTTGTGAACAGCTGAATGGACTGAAATCAAACTTGGTACAAGTATTATAATGATGTAATAATGTGGGTGGAGGCATATCGGTCGACGTCGTGACGTCGGAGAGTGTTGTTCTAGTTTTTAGATCAAAAGGTCAAAGGTCAATGCTGTGTAAAACCACCAATTTTCACCCAATTGACCTGAAATATAATTTTCATATTGGGTCACATAATTGGTTCACCATTCAAAAGTTGAGTCGAATGTGGTTTTTTTAGATCAAAAGGTCAAAGGTCAAGGTTGCATAAAATATTGTCAATTTTCATCCAACTGACCTGAAATTTTAAGAATTTGCATATTGGGTTACAGAATTGGTTCACCAATCAAAAGCTAGAAGTTGATTTATTTTTAGATATAAATCTCAAAGGTCATGGTTGAGTAAATTCATCAATTTTCATATTTTTTTTAACTGTGCTTATTATTTTGAGCATACGGAAGAAGAAGACGTCTGAATACAAACTGTTGCAGACAGGCATTGCATTTTCAGATGCTTTCTAGTTTGTTCTTTGGTTTCTGTAGATCTTGTCAATCTCTGATGCCTTGCATTAATTTCTTCCCTCATTCATACTTGTTTTTCAGTTTCTGCATTTCTTCTACTCTCACATACGCTCTTCTCTTTTCTTGCTGTCAGCAGCTTTCTTGTGCGCTTCGGCATATTTGACTTTTTATCTGGGGTCGTGTAATAATAATATTAGCACACCGATGTCCTCATGCTGCGCACATGTACATACACATGACCCACACAACTAGTGGCCACTCCTGTAGTGAGTGAGTGCTTCTGGTCCAAAAATATTGCCAACACCTCATCTTGCACCCCATCTTGTCATGGCTCGGCCATGGAAACCCATTTTATGAAGCTCCCGACGAATAGTTGTTGTGCTGATGTTGCTTCCAGAGGCAGTTTGGAACTCGGTAGTGAGGGTTGCAACCGAGGACAGACTATTTTTACGTGGCATGCGCTTCAGCACTCGGCGGTCCCGTTCTGTGAGCTTGTGTGGCCTACCACTTCGCGGCTGAGCTGTTGTTGCTCCTAGACGTTTCCACTTCACAATAACAGCACTTACAGTTGACCGGGGCAGCTCTAGCAGAGCAGAAATTTGACGAACTGACTTGTTGGAAAGGTGGCATCCTATGACAGTGCCACGTTGAAAGTCACTGAGCTCTTCAGTGCAGCCCATTCTACTGCCAATGTTTGTCTATGGAGATTGCATGGCTGTGTGCTCGATTATATTGTTACGGACACGACTTTGATGTTATGGTGGGCCGAGCGGAATGGCCGCCGTGTTCGCACAAGTTACCCGATTATACTCGAACGTTGGCCGAGTCGCGCTACGCTAAATCAATTGAGGAAAAGGACACAACGGCTGGGTTAAAATGACACGACACCAAGGGTTCAGTTCTCAAGACCTCCGGAGGAGGTTATAATATTGCGGAAGGTCAGATTACAGGGATGAGAGAGACAGCATAGTAAGGTAGGCACTTAATTACGGTCTTATAGTAGCCCCGACAGACGACAGATAAACAGGACAAAACTGACTCACACGGGGATTGATGGCAAGGAAAGCGGGTAGTCGATGGCTCAAGGTGCACTCTTGGCTCAGGGACAGAATCGACCCGGTCCGGTCCAGTAGATGCGGGGAGGTCGCTCAGCGCTCGGAGGTCGCGACTTGTCTTTTCAAGCTGGGGGCGCATCTGACGTCACGTCCGGTAAGTCGCTGCGTATATCCGGCGGGGAGTGACACGCCCTCGGCTCGTTAGCTCCGCCCCAGATGGAATCGGCCCGCCGCTTCTCACTGGCTGCGGGGGGTTACCGGGCTCCGCCCCTGACGAGGAGCTGACAGCCAGCCCCTTCGTGGTAACCCCGTGGAGCGCATGGGCAATGGCGGCTAACCGAGCCGGAGTGAGGACGCACACTCCCCGCGCCGCGCCGCGCCCCTCTGTTGTTGTAGTTGTTGTTGTAGTTGTTGTTGTAGTTGTTTCATGGGGAAGATGGGAGGAGGTATGGGGAGGTCCTAAACTCACTACTGGTGCCATACGATCACATTCTGGTGCAACGAAGAGTCAGAATTAATGGAAACGAGTCCTTAACTGACATAGACTACGAATAACTAGCAAGATGTCCGAAAGTTGTCTACGTGAGATGCGGTGGACCTGGGCACGACATTTAATGGGGGAAAAAAGGGGAAGGTCGGTTCTACAGAGTGTTGTTTACAGACAATGGGACTAGAGAATGGGGGATTGGGGATAGTTGGGGAGTATTGGGGAAATAGGGGAATATTTACAAGCGGATATGGAGGCCAAATTCCATATCCGCAACAATATATACCTGTCAGCAATGGGTGTGGCTCAAACAGCCAAATCCACTAATTAGAAGGGGTGTCCGCATAATTTTGGCCATGTAGTGTATATATATATATATATGTATATATATCGTCAATGAAAGGAGCACACTGACGTCATGAACATAAATTAGGCCGACACGTCACATCCAAACTGATATGGCGTCCTGTGGCACTCAGGTCTTTGCAGACTGAGATTTTTGCATTTATGGTCACAAATAAATGAAAGCAGAGTTACCGATCCAGATTTCACACATCAGGACAACATACTGCAAATCATTTATTCATGACCACACGAAGTCTTTTGATTAAATACATCAACAAGGCGACGGGTAAAAATGCCCCATGGAATATAAACGTTGAAAACGTCACAAACACAATACCACCAACATAAACGCATTTAAACCCGAGAGAACAATTTTTTTTAATTTTTTCACCAAATGAAGATTAAACACAACACGGTACTATCAAAATTTACCAAGAGAAAGTGAAACATCAATGTGTCACAAAAGTGAACAGATGAAGAAACCCATGAATGATGCAATGTGATTGAACATTATATCCATGGTGTGGAATTGATTGATCTGATTACATGTTCAGGGATGATTATTAAGTATTGTGAAAAATCACGATCACTCACAAGGTTACACAATTTACGAAAAACAAAAGTGAGCAAGTTTGGGGGGAGAAGGGGAGTGACGTTTTCGGTAAAATTAAGTAATGGAGAGATTGCAGATGTTGAACACACTTCAGAGGTCGAGAGAGATGGGCACGAGAGAGAGATAGAGGTGAGGGGAGGGAAGATGCCTTGAGAAGAGACACAATGAAGAAGATTAATTTTGTCACTCGAGGTTATTCTTCCCAGGCCTCGAAGAAGGTATTTAGGTCGGGAGCAACAGAGCCATCTGGAAGTCGAGTGTTTCCTCCTTCAGTTCCATCATAACTCCCACATAGTCCGCACATCTCTCCAAAATAAAGTTCCTCACTCTCCAGCTCTACCTGCACGCGTCGCCAGCCTGGGGAGAATGACATTACACGGGATTAGGCTGCAGGGTGGAGTCAGGTTGGGGTGTGGGGGTGTGAGTGTGCTTTAATCGAGTGTTTTATCAGAAATGTTTATTAATTCTTAACATTCCATTCCTGTTGCCTGGTGTTGGCTTTGCGGTTCGGGTGCCTGCTTGGGATCCTAGGATTCTGGGTTCGAATTCCGGTCGTTTGCCAAATGAATGCCAGGGGGGTTGACTCAGCCTGTCATCCTTCTGAGGTCGGCAAATTGAGTACCAGTTCACTGGTAATTCCGTGTGTCACAAGAGGTGACCAACAGGGTTGGCGGCAGGAAGGGCATCCGGCCATAAAACATTGCTTCAAAAAGGGGACCATGGTGCCCGAAAAAGGCGAACCCCCGCTATGCGGGAAAAATGGCCTCTAAAGGTGGTTCATTCCATTCCTGTCCCACACTTCGATTTAGGATGAAAATACTTATTAATTTATTGTTATTAATTATGAGGTCAATTATTAATTAGTTATCTCCTAATGAATGTTGGTGTAAGTGTTTCGTAACTCCAGTTATCAGGATTGTGTGTTTAGGAAGCTCCATGTTCCTGTCTCTTTTCCACTCTTTACTTTTCCACTGAGCATTCTCAATCATTTACATTGTCATTTCTCATCTGTTACACAAGACCGCATCAACCTGGTGGTTCCGTGCGTATCAGCCCCACTCAACCGCATTGAAATAGCCACTGAATGTGTTAGAGTGTGTACAAGTGCGAGCCCCACACGGCTCTGTTGAAATGACGGGTGAAACGATAAAGCGGCATGATGTAGGTGAGAAACTCCGTCACTGTGTGGGTTAAATACGTGAACATTGTGGGGATGGAGAGGTGAGAGGGGGATGAAAGCCTCAGGGCAGAAAGCGCACGACGGTGGATATATACAGACTTGGCATTTAATATGCAATTTTTTTTTGTGGGGGTGAACTTACTTTTCAAGATGTCTTAGAACCAAAAGTTCATTGGAATTATGTTGAAATTATTCTAGATTTTGTTAATGTGACCTTTAAAAGAAACAAAAACCACATTTGACATTTCGAAACAAATAAATTGATCCTTGAAAGTGATGTAAACTGATATCGAACTCAATTCATGGACAGTACTGTGTTAAACTTCTGTACGTATTCCAGAAGTATCTCTTTATTTTGCACATTAGCCCAATTTTTTTTTAACAAAAACAAAAGTTAAATTACGACTGGGATTATGGACAGTAAAATTACAGTTCAGTACTTCGTGTAACCCCCACGAGCATTCAGGAGAGCACGTACATGTTGAGGCATTCTGTTCACGAGATTTGCCAAGGTTTGGACAGGAATCGCTTGCCATGCAGTGACAATAGCCTGCTGCAATTCACGCACAGAGGTCGGCTGCTGGTCCAAGTGGTCGATTTGATGCGTTAATTCTGCCCACAAGTTCTCTATCGGATTCATATCCGGGGACATGGCAGGCCACTCCATATGCTCTACACCACGGTCAGCAAGAAAGTGTTGGATCATGCGAGCACGATGAGGCCGTGCATTGTCATCTTGGAAGACAAAGTTTCCTCGAAAGGCTGCACGAGCAAATGGAAGCAATGTTTCTTCCAGAATGGCCCTGTACTTGAACTGGTTCAGGTTTCCATTCAGAACAACCAGGTCAGTTTTGCCCCCTGCATGAAAAGCAGCCCAAATGGTCACCCCACCACCTCCAGCTTGGACTCTTGGCACTATACAATCTTTGTTGTAGGCTTCATGCACTTGTCTGCGCACTCGGACGTGGCCATCTTGACGATAGACCAGAAATCTAGACTCGTCACTGAAGATCACGTGATTCCAGTGTCCTGGCTGCCATTGACGGTGCTCTCTGGCCCATTGCAATCGGCGCTGGCGGTGTTGTCTGGTCAGGCGTGGCTTCTCAGGGGACGCCTGGCACGATAACCTGCTTGAACCAGTCGTTGGTTGACTAGCCTTCTGGATACAGGCACATTTGTCAGTTGCTGCCACTCAGCCCTAAGCCGATTAGCTGACTTGGTACGGCCATTGCGGTCTAACCGGTGCAGCTGACGATCATCCCTCCTTGTGGTTCTGCGGGGACGTTCTGGCCTCGGTATTGGAGTAGGGACACCCCTCTGAGCATTTTGTTTCAGGATCTTTGACACCTGACCTTGAGTGATGCCATACTGTCGAGCAATAGCACGCTGTTTCATGCCGTAATTTCGTAAAGCCACCACTCCATGACAAACAGCATTGTCGAGTTGACGGACCATCTCCAGAGGAAGCGGCAATAACTTTTGGAGACGTGCAGCAGTTGTTTTCCACTAATACAGAACGCAACAACCCTTGTATACCCGACTGTGAAGCCAATCATCAAATGCACCTGTCCGTACATTTTGCCACGCCACCTGTGATATAATCCTGTTGTTGACTTCTTGCTGTGACAGACAATCTGTGACATGGTTCTTTTAACAAATAAATCACCAAAGTGTAAAAGAAACTCACCAGATTGATATAATGAGTTAAGAAAGTAAACCCAAGTCAAGAAAATAAAATATTCCATCTTAAATGCCAAGTCTGTAGTTGAGCTGAGAGTTGCCTTAGAGAGGAGAGAAAAGGGTCCTGAGTGGACCACCAAAACCTCTACCTCATCCATCCTGTCACACCTTTTTGTATGTTCTATATCACTGAACGGGTGTGCATGTGAGCAGTTTAGTTTAAGGTTTAGGTGTGGAGACAATTTCTATCTAGTTAAGCAGGTCTCCATCTTGTCAGCTTATTCGTCGTTTCCTTCTTGCATCCCGATCTCAGTTCTTATTTATTTGACCTGTTGCACTTTTTAGCAGTTTCGCTGTGCATTTGAACTGCTGAATCGACCTCCAGCGTAACCAAGTTTCCCTGTAAAACCGAAAGTGTGCGCCGAAATCACCGCACGGCCAAATCAATTCATCATAAGCACATCACACCATTGGGTTACCACTTGTGCAGAAAGCCTCTGCTTGGCACCTTGGGAGTTAACATCTGGCTGTGTCACGTCACCATTTAAGGATATCAAATCTGTTAGAGTACTATAAGTGATGGGAGTGTTTACTGTCTTCATATATTGAGTTGTGAGTGTCAGGTACCGTTGTATTTGACAGTGAAATAGTTCTTGGTGTGCAGCACAGAAACAGGAAACTTTTCATACAAGATGTGGAAGTCCCCACTTGGGTCATAATATGGCAGCTGAACAAGAACTCCATCAACCTGAGAAGGGAGAGATCAAATGAATATTTCCAACATTGATGAGGATACTTCGAGGTGAGGAAATAGAGGGGAAATAAATGTAATAATTTATGTAGTTAATGTAAATTAGTATCTACCCAGGGTAAAATCCCATGAGTACCTCAGTGGCCTTATGATGGATGAAACTGACGATCTTGCCATAAACCATGATGTCAGCTCGGGTGGTGAATTGGGTTCAGTTTCCATGTATATGAACACCTCCCAGGTACGTGGTTGTCCGGTCGGGCAGTGTGCGGCCAAAAGCAGCGTTCCAGTGACATTGGATGAGAAATGGAAATTTTGAAAGTTTTTGAAATGCGGATCAGCACTGGCATGACATTCAGCTGCAAAGGATTGGGGTTGAGGGGTGAACCTAGGGGTCAAGCTTGGAGCTAGAACTCAACATGTACAAAAGTTTATGTGATGGAGTTTGACTGAACCCTTCATGTGGGGTTAAGATGTGTTCCAGTACAAATCATTCAGTGAAGTGAAGGATGAAGAAAGAGCAGGGGTTGGGGTTGGGGGTGTTTGAGGGAGAGATCGATTGGGGGTAAACTGGGTTAAAACACTTACCACTGTGTAAAGTCCAGACCTATATTTAGCCTCACCTGCATGTGTGCGTGTCAGGAGGTGATTCCGCACACAGACCAAATTTAATACAGTCCTCTAAGGTGAGGTACTTTAATATTACTCTTGAAGCGGTCTTAATCGCAGTTTGAGAAAGTTGTCTCATGCATAACCACAATACTTCACATCAAAATGAACCAGATGTTAATTTAGTGCTTTGAACATGGATTATGTCACGTTCCTGAGTTATGGAGAAAGGCCTCTGGGCTCGATTAGTGCACCCAATCTTCGGCACAAAATTGTACGACACACAAACTATTCTTGGGAAAAATTCCAGAGGCATAGAAAAGGCCCCTTTATATGGTATGTGCCATGTGACAAACGAAAGAAAAGAAGCGACATATTTCATAGCTTGTAGAAAATGCCAAATCATAGGAAATAAGGGACATTCCATGGCCTCTGGAAAATGCCGGATGATAGAAAATAAGAGACATTCAAAAAAATCTCATCTGCATACTGTCCTACCCTTGTGTCCTTAGGAGGAACCAAGTAATGCTCTGGAAAAGTTCATATAAAGGGGTGCCAATTTGATTCATACAGCTGCATGAAGAAATAAATGTATTTTAACCTTTATATGTAGGGTGCCCCTTTATATGAACTTTTCTAGAGCAATATATATATATATATATAATTTTAAAGCAATAACTATGGCACTTAGGTGGAATTTGTTTCAAAAGACATTAATTAGATGTATTGGCCGATGCATATTCCAAGTTTCAGCTAGTTTCAATGTATAGCCTTTGAGATATGAGCGCGAACACATTTTGGGTGGACGGACGGACGGACAGACACCAATGTGAATTTGAGGGTTTTCTTAATAAAACTCAAGAATGCGGAAACAGATGTTGCTGAAATTTAGAACATATTACCTCAACATACAAAGCATTTACTTCGGAAACTTGCAGCCAATTTCATCCAGTGGAAGCCAAGAAACTAATTTTCAGTCCCCATGTTAAAGTTGCATACAGAGAAACCGTTCCATATAAAAGGAGGGGTGCTTTGCGCATCCCTTGATTACCGATGTATTTATCATGACATATACGCACGTGGTAATTTATTGGGTGATGTATTAAAGTTATTGTAATGGTGCTGTGTGTTGGTCAATGAATGAGTAAGTGAGTAAGTCCGCAACTAGTTCTCAGATCTACTGCAATCTATATACCCCATCAAAGGTTGCAGCAAAGAGCAAATCTTGTCTGTGAAAGTGCGCTTTGAGTGTCTGGTTACTTCATCAACATAACTACAGTCATTACCATAAGTCTTGTCCTGGTAAGCTAGACAATTAATAATTTGTTAGGTTTGTGTAATGTGTCCTGCACAACACCATGTTCTCAAATTGGCTGAGTTTTAAATGGTAATTGGCTGAAAATGATAATAAAGAGATTCAAACCCCCATCAGTTTGAGGTATACGTCATTGTATCTTTTCTTTATCGACCATCTTAATCCTTTTTTTTTCTGGCAACATTGCCCCAGTAAGGTCCTTGTGGTTGTTTGTGCAATGGTGAACATACCGTACGGTGTTCGTGGAATGGTGAAAGGTTGGTCCGTGAAGTTGTATCCCTTGCATGAGAGTCCACCTATTGACTCAGCCACTCCATCATCCACTGTGATATGAACTGGCTGTCCACTGGGCAAGGCGCGATGGGAAAGCCCGAAGGCAAGGGTTTTGAGGTCTCCTCGGATGTCTGCTGAAGATGCAGCGACTTTGACAATCATGCGGGACGAGCGAGTGTCCCAAAACCTGATATATCCTGACGTTGAGTTCGGAAGAAACTAAGGACAGAGAGAGTCAAAGTAAGGGAGGCACAGTTACTTACATTGCTTTGACCCATTTGATCAGATAATGCATGGGGAATGGCACCATAAATATTTGTAACGTCAAGGAAATACACTGCCAGATCTTTCCTTTCTACTTTTACATCCTTGAAAGGATACCACATCATGCAAATGTGTTTCTGGCATCCTGAGAACCCTATTACTCATGCCTTTTGTAATGAGGTGTCTATAAAAAAACTACAAAATAGAAATCAGAGATTGCAGACCCTTGCCTTTGTTCTTGTTTTGTGAGGTGTATATTGTGTGGTAAATAAATGGAAGGATGTACTAAATTAAAGGTCTTTGATTGTATATGAAACGTCTAAAGGGCCATAAAATGCTAAAAAGGGTGTAATTTAGGTTCTAAAGGAACAGAATTGTCTTGAGAGTCTTAAAAACGTCTAAAACTAAAGGTCGAAGGGGTATGAAGGTTTTTAAAGGTGTGAAGATCGATACGTTGTAAGGCCGAAAGGGTAGAAAAGAATCTAAAGAGCCTCTCTCGGGGATCAACAGGGTATTGAAGGGTCTAAAGTTCTAAAAGGTGCGTTCCAATAGCATGTAATTGACCAAAAATAGCAATGAGATTGTAGACTCTCGCCAGGACGTGTTTTCAGTGGGGGTTTAAAAAAAAGGCTTTTGTGTTAAAACAAATATGGCGGCAGAACCACGGGACCGAAGACGTCATCATTTTTTTTGTCTCCACCAATTTATCCCAAGATGATGCTCAAGAAATTTCATCTTGATCGATGAAGTTTTGTACTGGTTGAATTATTACGTCATAATGGAGGCACCTATGACATCATCACTAACATATGTTATTCCACATGGAGAGTTATTTACAATGAGCCATGTCTCAAGTTTTTCTATTCAGTGCTTTCGGAGATATAGAGGTGCAAAGTTTTTCAGTTTTTCGGTTTTTCCAAGATGGCGCCCGTACCACGTGACATATGACGTCATAATTATCATGAACAAAAATTCTACAGGTGGAGGTGCACCTATGGTGAAAATTTCCTGTCAATCGAACCAACAGTTGCAGAGAAAATTATATTTATTATGTGCAGACAAACAAACAGACAGATGGACAAATGAAAAATCCCTCATAGAGCGACACTTGGCAAAACAGAACAAAGTAGAATGGCATTCAGTAGGGCATCCTTTTGACCCCAGAAATAATTAGTGGTTGAATTCAGTGACCTGATATGCAAATCGTCTTCAAAGTTTAAGTTAATCGGATGAAAATTGACAATTTTAGAATTTTGGCCTATGTTGACCTCAAAATAATGGGTGGTTTGTTTCGGTGAGCCGACATGCAAATTCTGTTCAGATTTCAAGTCAATCGGATGAAAATTGAGGATTTTAGAAATTTGAAATGGTTGTTGACCTTTTTGCCTATGTTGACCTTTTGGGCTATGTTGACCTCAAAAAATAGGTGGGGTTGAAGTCAGTGACCAGATATGCAAATTATCTTCAAATTTTAATTGAATCGGATGAAAATTGAGCATTATTTTTAGAGATTTGAAAGAAGTCGTTGACCTTTGGCCTATGCTGACCTTTTGGCCTATGTTGATCTCAAAAATAGTTGATGGTTGAATTCAGTTAGCCGATATGAAAACCCTATTAAAATTTCAAGTCAATCGGATGAAAATTGAGGATTTTAGAATTTTGAAGAAAAGTGGTCAAAGTCTCCTAATAGGTCTATACTCTACAACTTGAGAACGGCTGAAGTGATCTAATTCAAACTTGGTACAGGTATTTATAATGATGTGCAGATTAACTTATTAAATTTTGAGGTCAAGTGGTCAAAGGTCAAAGTCTGTAAAGGTCTATAACTTGAGTGGCTATAGGGATCAAATTCAAACTTGATAGAGATCTTATTATAATACTAGCCGAATGAGAGCCCGCTAAACGCGGGCATAAATCTGTCTTTTTTATATTAATTTTTATAATAAAAACCCGCTTAAAAAACATGATGCAAATTAGTCTTGGAAAAAAAAATATATAAATTAATCTTTGTATCATTTGATGACTGAAGTGAGGTAAACAGAATATTTGTCTTACCTGATTTCTTTGTATCATTTGATGACCGAAGTGAGGTAAACAGAATATTTGTCTTACCTGATTGGCTAAGAAATGTGTTTTCTCACCTAGTTTTTGAGCAGGGTGAACAGGCATGATTTTATGTTGCTGTACAGTTTATTCTGCATAAGAGACCTGTGCTAAAACAACTAATACATATAGATGTGAATTTGAATATGTTGTTCAATGCAAATGATAGTAAACAAAAACAGTTGTGAGAAGGTCGAGTCATCGGTTGTCTTTGTATCATATGGATATATTAATGGACTTATACATATGTGAAGTTAAATATGTTGTCCAGTGCAAATGATAGTAAACAAAAACAGTTGTGTGAAGGTTGTGTCAGTGGTTGTCTTTGTAACACATGGATATATTAATGGACTTACTTGTGAAGGAGGCTCGTTGTTGTGATGAGATGAATGAATGGATGCACCGATTGCTATCATCTGCTCCGATGCACCGATTCATGATGCACCGATTGCTGCATTTTTTTGCATGTAAGAGCTGAGTGACGAAGAGAACTCTAATGAGCACATCAATGGTCGCCAGCCATTAAGAAGCAATGGCCAGATATGAAAGGGTGAGTTCATCTGCCTGGCTTAAACTGGTGCTATGCAAATGTTTGTCCGGGTAGGACTGAGGGGCGCACCAGAATCACTTGTAATGGATCCATGCGCTCACTGGCCAAACATACGATGTATGAAGTATGAAATGGCATAAACAGGAAGATGGAAATGAGTGAGTACAAAACAGGCAATGGGTGCCTGTTTTGCAGCAATGGTGCCTGTTGAAAAGGATCCATTTGCTCATGAGCACGCTGAGTGTGGGCATACTTATGCATGCATGAACCAGCGAATGGTTACGCTGATTGGAGGCATTTGTATGCATGAACCAGCGAAGAGCGAGTGATCAGTTGATGATGAACTCATGATTGACGCATTGATGCTTCTAGAGTTCATAAGCCAGGACTTTTGGTGCACGCATCCATGTTGTCTTGTTGTCTTGTCATGTTGATGTGTGTTGTTGTCATCATTCATGTTGAATAATGTTCATGTGAGTACTTCATGATAGACAACATTTTCTGTTAGTCTGCCATTTGATGTGAAGACTTTGAGTCCAGCAAATGATTTTGCTCTGGAGACTGCCACATACAATTGACCATGACTGAATACAGGTTTAGGAAGGTAAACTCCTACATACCTTAATGACTGCCCTTGGGCTTTGTTGATTGTAAGGCAGTATGCAAGTCTGACAGGAAATTGGCACCTGACAATGGTGATTGGCAGAGGCGAATCTTGTGATGAAATTGCAATCTTTGGTAGCATGACATACTGGCCTCTGTATTCAGTTGATAGGATTGCTGCACATATGACATGACGTTGCAAGTCTCTGACAATGAGACGGGTGCCATTGCACAGTCCTTTTTTGGGATTGATGTTTCTCATCAAAATGATTGTTGCTCCAAGCTGTAAAAAGCATAATAAAATATAAAAGAAAAAGTAGAATATGTGGTATTATATAAAAGGTTTAAGCAGTAGATATCTTCTTGGATATAAGAAAAATGATGCATTGGATAGAAAAACACATTTGTAAAAAAAGAAATGGAACAAATTCTGAGGAGAAATATGTATGATGAAGTGAAATAACTGAACTTTGTACCTTTAGTTCTAGTTTGTGTTTTGGTAGTCCATTTGGAGTTTGTGCATTGAGAAATTCTATTGCATATGCTGCAACTTCCTCTGGATCATCACTGAGAACACTGTCCGTGCTGAGATATGTGTGCACTGGTGTTGGCAGTTGTTGTAGAATGAGATCATTAATTTGATGAGAATCTTCATTCAATGGTGTTAAGCAACAACGCTCTGACATGTACACGGGATCTTGCATGAGATTTGGAGCTCCAGGTTGTGTTTGTGGGTAGACAAAGTTGAGCATGTCTTGCAATGTTTCACACATGATTTCCTGTGGAAGGGTTACTTGATTGTTGTCATCATGTGGTTCATCTCCTGTGCCAATTCTCAAGAGCCATTCAGAGAACCGTCTGTATGTTTCGTCTCGAACAGCTCTCATGTTTATGACCGTTCGGAATTGTTGGAAGTGATGCCACAGGTGTGAGTTTCTGATGCATTGTCGGACAGTTGCTTGTCTACCTTCTCGAGGAAGAACTGGGAGAACCTGTCTAAAATCACCCCCAAGAAACATGAATTTACCCCCAAATGGTTGGGGAACTTGTGTTATGTCTCTGAGGAGCACATCAATAGCTTTAAGTGCATTTGATGGGATCATTGATGCTTCATCCCAAATGAAGATTGTTGTTTGCCTGAGAATTTCTGCTCTGGCACTTTGCCTTTTTACATTACACGTAGAATCGGGCAGTAAAGGAAGAGGTATTTGAAATGTGGAGTGTGCAGTGGCTCCATTTATGAGCAAAGTACTGGCAATGCCAGAATATGCCATACATTTCACCTTGATTCCTAGAGCCTGAAGGTTGTGCACTAAGGCATTGTAAAGGTAGGTCTTACTAGTACCTGCTGGTCCATCCACAAAATAACAATTTTGATCAGAGTTTGTTATGATTGCATTCATGATGGTGTCATGAATGTGCCTCTGGTCATCATTGAGTTGTTGTAACATTTGTTCACCTTGTTGTCTTTCATGAACAATGTCAATGTCTTCATGTTGATTCTGTGGACGGATAAAATTAGCTGGAAGCTGTGGAAGTTCAGAAAATTGCTCATTAGAAATTGACTTACCATGAACCCTGAGGCAGTTGTCAATGTCCCAGAGACAGAGGTGAATGTGTCTGTCTTGCAGAGTGATCTCTGGGTCTCGCAATTGATCGTGTCTGATGTAATCTTCACACATGGCTTCCTTGAATTCTTCAAAGAGGCCTCTGATGTCAGATGGAGTTTGAAAGACCATCAATGTTGCAAACAGTTGACGCATTTGTGAGGGCATGTTCATGACCGCTGCTTCTTGCAAACAGCGCCTGTGTTGAGCGTCATCCTCAAGCAATCCCATTGCTCTTGCTGCATCTTTGAATGTGTTGTGCAATTGACCATCGACTGTTCTGAGATCCTCAAATGATGTTGCTCCTTTTCGATGAAGCAGGAGCAATCGAAGAGCAAATCTTTGTGGATCAGAGGGTTGCACTTGATAAATTCGACCAATGATGGGTGCAGTGAAACGTTGTCTTAGCTTCCATTTCTTGGTTCTTCTTTGGTCGAAAGTATAATGTTGAGGAATGTCAGCATAGAAGTATTCATGCGCATTTTCATCCTCTTGATTGAGTATAAACCAGGCTGTGAGTGTTGTGTTTGGGTTGACTTGAAGCACTCTTTGTTCGCCACCTTCATGATAATAAACATTCTGTTGCAGTGGGAGGTGAACTGCAAGTCTGATGATGGTGTGGCTTCTGCCATGCATTTTGTACTGCATAAGTCTGAATACTGCCTGGTGTGGTCCGACGTAGCGGGCATTCAAATGTTGCAGTATTTCATCATGATTCAGATGGTTCTGCCTGATTTCCACATGGGCTGCATCATTTCCCTTGTGAATGTATTTGAAAATATACTTGACACTTTGAACTGTAGTGCATACCTCCACATTCATATGGCAACTGAATTTCATGAGTAGGTAAGGATTGTGTGGCACAACCCATGAGTCGTTGACAGTGTTGTTGCGAAGTTGTGCTGTGTGTTCGCCACGTCTTCTGTACAGTGGATATCCATTTACTGCAAAGTCAGTGCCTTGTTGTATGGGCTTGGGGAACTTCTTTTTGCATACCCCATTTTCCATGCAGACACACTGTGGGTTGAGTGCTCCACATGGACCATGAATCATGTGTTTCTTGACTGTTTCATGGTATTCTGGTTGCATATGTGGATCTGGAATTTCTGCAGATACCAAGCGATCGACATCTGCTGGTGTACGTGGTTTGTCAGCATCTGCTAGAAATAACACCATGTGTGCATGTGGTAAGCCTCTCTTCTGAAACTCGATGGTGTAGACATATGCGGTGATGTGTCCTAACACGTGTCTTTCAAGGAGATCATGAAGAAGCTCTTTGAGTTTAAGTTGAAAGACGCGACTGACAATGTCTGGCCTGTGATTTGAAGACTGGTTGGGAAGGAGGTTTTCTTGAATTTCAGGCCACTTTGGGTTGGCAGTGATGGTGAGGAAGATGTCTGGCTTGCCAAACTTTGTTACAATTGTCATTGCATCTTGGTAGTTTTGGTACATATTTCTTTGACTGCCTGTGAAGCTTGATGGTAGTATGACAATGCGGCCTACATTTGCACCCTCTGCTTCAGCACGCCTGTGCACATGATCCATCAAGCCTGGGTATGATTCGACACGTAGCACTGCCTGATGTGTTCTGATGTAGTTTAATTCATTTCCCTCTATTTTTGTGAATGCATCTACCAGGTATTGCTGAAATAGTAGACGGGAACGATGAATGGTTGAGAAGTTGTCACGAACTGCCATTCTAAATGCATAGAATTCGTTCAATGTCAGGCGTGTTCTGCGTCTTGCACCTTGTTGTTGTCTGTGATGTGGTTGGACATTGATCTGGAGATCAACACTCCAGCCAAATTCACCATGGAAGAACAACAATGGATAGGTCATTGGGTCTGCATTTGGAGATGTAGCCTTGATTTTGACAGTGTTGTTTGCATTAATGTCACCGGCTGGATAAATCTCCAGATCTCTGTTAGCTGGATCAGGCGGTGCGCCATCATCTCCAACATATACTGCTGCTATCTCTGCGGTTGTTGGATCATCGTAGCGCCTATCCTGGAAAGGACGCTTGGCAATGATCATCCTGACTGGCTGAACAGGCTGATTGTTGGCAGCAGCATTCTGTCTTTCTCTCTGAAGTATTTGACCCATGTTTTGATATTGCTGTGCATATTGATTTACAGCCAGAATCTCATTTTGCAACAGCTGGAGTACGGCAGGTCGAAGGACTTGATTCCTTGGGTCATTAAGCCTTTGCTGCATTGCTTCGTTGGTATCAAGGATGTACAGCTGTGCATACTGGGGTGTTTGGTCTTGTGGAGCTTCCTGTGCAGATGTAAGGTGATAAGGTTGCCCATGAATGGTAACAACACGTGGTCCCCTGGCAGCATGTTGAGTGACTGTTGCATTCCAGGAGGCCATTGCCAAGGCAGCGTTGTAGTTGCGAATGTTTTCCAGGAAGTGACGGGAAGGTGCTGTGTCACCCACGAAAAGCTCCGTAATGTTCTGCGATGGAGCTTCAATTGGAGGTAACGTGATTTTCCCTTGGAAGCAGCATCTTGTGAAGATGACTTGTGCCGAGCGCTCTTCCTGGAAATATCTTGCTGCACAGTGTGGGCATCTGTTGTCCATCCCTGTGAGGCGATGTGGGGGTGGTAACTGAATTGGTTGTTCTGCTTCAATTATTATATTGTCAGGTACCAGTGGTTGTTCTTCTGCCCCCAATGCCTCTGGCTGTGGATCAACGGCAAGCGGATGCTGTAGCTGCAATTCAGCCAGATCATTCAATGCAGCAATGATTGGTTGGTCATCATTGTTTGGTGCATCCTGGTTTTCCCTTTGCCGTTGTTCGTACCTGTTTCTTCGCAGGCGCAATCTGTTCGCCCTACCTTCCACGTGGGCTCTGGCACGTCGTGGCATTTTTTAAGGGCTGTGAGGAAGGAACAGGCTTGATGATTAGTAAGGATAAAGCAACACATCATTCATTACAGACTTGTCTATAATGTCATTACAGACTTGATATGTTCTCCCTGATCTTCAGGTGAAATTAAACCTTGTGTTGGTTAAGAATAATTTCAGGCTCAAAATGAACAACCTTAAGAATAGTTTTCACCTTGTGTTGGTTAAAAATAATCTATATTTCTATATTTATATAATTCTATATCTATTTAAGAATAATTTCTGGCTCAAATGAACAATCTTAAGAATTATTATTGAGGCTTTATTATTGAGGCTCGGTCAGACTTTAGGTATTCTCATAAAAAAAGTGTGTAGTTCATTTGATCAGTTCAAAATCTTCAGGAAGTATTTTTTCAAAATCAGGAAGTATTTTTTCAATTAAGTCGAAGAAGCAGGACGGGGGCAGGCACGTATGGGTCACAGCGTGGTGGCATTGATCGCGTCTCCATGACGGTCCATAGTACTATCTATCTATTAGATACTATTAGATTGAAAGAAGAGAACAGACGGCACAACAAAGGGCATTTCAATGCGGCATGACCCCCCGACGAAGGACAATAAGCGACGATTCGTGAGTAGGCGAGGATGAAACGCGCTGGCCTCGGGGAAACTTTTTTGCATAGCTAAAATTACAAACTCACCGTGCGTATATCCGAAAAAGCAACCCAAAAGATGAAGGAAATCACGGCTAAGTAAAACCTATGAAAGTTTAGAGTAGCAAAACAAAAACCATCCGAAATGTTCTCTGAAGCGTTCGCGAGGCCTTGCAGCACCAGTCTGACAGGATTCTGTTCGCCCGCATGGAGTGGAAAAGAACACTCTGAATCCAAACGTCCCGGATCCCGGATAAAGACCACTCCGAATCCAATAATCCAGTCCGCTCTTTGCGACCCGGATAAAGAGCACTCCGAATCCAATAATCCAGTCCGCTCTTTGCGACTCGCCCACGGTTTTGGCGTCACGTGATCCTTGTCGTGCTCGCCTCTTCCGCCATTTTGTGAACATTTGTTTGTTTGTTTTTTGCGATTTAAAAACGAAATAAAATAGTTAAAATTACAAACTCACCGTACTAACAAAGTCGAGCATGGGAAGAATCGAGGGTGAAAAGCGGGAATGGATCCGTTGAAGCGCCTAGGAGGAGTTTGAATGACAAAATTTCCCCATGTAAAAGCTCATTTGCATGTCATTTGCATGTCATTTGCATTTAGGGACATTAGTATTATAGAAATGCAGCACAGTACAGCAGTACGTACTGAACTGATCTTGTAAGTTGTAAAAAGTTAGCAGCCATGTCTGCTTTTTCTCAACACAAGTCCGGTGCTCAGTGCGCAGGGTGGGCCAGAAGTAATAGGACAGTTGCCGAACAACAGTCACTACAACTTCATTATTATTTTATAATTTATTGTTATTATTTTGATTATTAATTGTTTGTTTGATGTTATTAATTGATTTCAGAATCCCCCAAAAGTGGAAGATTTGAATCATGGAGGACCGTAGTGACCAACATTACACAGACATGTCTTTATTGTGAAGACATTTTACAAAACGGTCAATAAGAGTGAGACGTGCCGCATTTTTGAAGAGCACCTTCACCGGTTAATAAAACGAGACACAGTGGCCAACCTTATGCCCCCATTGCACTTATGCCGATTGGCCCCGATTAGCCCCGATCTCCAGGTCGGGAGCGATCGGGACACTTTGGGGAAAAAACTGGTCATCTACGCTGTATCTACGTCCTAAGTACGCTCCGATTACGATCACTACGCTGTAACCACGCTCATCGTGGGTAGATCGGGTCCCTGAAGACCCGATCGAAGCCGTTTAGAGCCGCTGTGTTCCCGCTCGCGTACGCTGTAACCACGCTGCATTCGTGATTGCCGCCGCTCTGACACGATGCATTCCCGATCGCCGCCGATCTAAAACTGATCCAACGCCGATGCTGCCGATCTATTGCCGTTTCAACTACGTCATTCCCGACCAAACCGATCTAACTACGCTCTATTCCCGTCTTTAAGCCGACTAAAAAGCAGATTTCAGGTCCCGATCCATATAAATAGGGCCCGATTTGCTTGCCGATCATCAGTATCGTCGAAGACAGCCATGGATCAACATCAGAGAAATGGCCGTCTGCAGCTCGCTCTACTTCTCCAACAATATGCAATTAATGAAAGAAGAGCTGCTCAAGTGAGAAGAAGAATGAGATGAAGAAGAAGAGCCCCTCAGTTCTGGGTCCGGCCATGGTTGACAGAAGAAAGAAGATTGCAGTTTGGGCACTACGACCGCTTGATGAATGAACTGAGGCTGGAGGACATCAACTCTTTCCAGAACTTTGTGGGGATGCCACCTGCTCTCTTTGATGAAATCCTCCACAGAATCACCCCCAGGATTGAGAAAGAAGATACCAGGCTGAGAAAGGCCCTACAACCTGGAATGAAGCTCGCCATCACCCTGAGGCATCTGGCTACAGGAGACCTCTACCCAACTCTCTCCTACGACGTCAGGGTCAGCAGAAACACCATCGTCAAGTTCATTCCGGAGGTGTGTCAAGCCATCGTTGCAGAGTTCAAAGAAGAAATGGTGAAGTGCCCTACCACCCCAGAAGAATGGACAGAGGTCGCTGATGATTTCGAAAGTAAATGGAACATCCCTCATGTGCTCGGAGCTCTTGATGGCAAACACGTCGCCCTCAGATGCGCACCCAACTCAGGCAGCCTCTACCACAACTACAAGGCCTCTTCTCGATCGTGTTGATGGCACTGGTGGACGCCGACTATAAGTTCTTGTGGGTGGATGTTGGTGGAATGGGACACATGTCAGATGCTCAGATTTTCAATGCTTCGGAGCTCAAAGAGTGCATAGAGAATGAAACCATTGGATTCCCCGACCCCCTGGCCATGCGGAACGATGATGAAGAGATGCCATTCTTCATCCTTGGAGATGATGCCTTTGCTCTCCGCACCTACTTGATGAAACCCTATGCCAGACGTGGACTCTCTCCTGAACAACTCGTCTACAACTACCGCATCTCAAGGGGTCGACGAGTGGTGGAGAACGCCTTTGGCATCTTGGCAAACCGTTGGCAATGCTTGCTCAAGACACTACAACACTACAACAGTATCCTGAGGTGGTGCGTGACCTGGTCGAAACTGCTATCTGTCTGCACAACATGCTCCGCATCGGGTTCCCAAGTATTCAGCATGCCGAGGTGGACCAGGAGGATTATCGACACATCATCCCTGGTGAATGGAGAGATCAAGCCAACATGTTAGAGGTGGAGCAGGCAGTTCGAGGTAACAGGGACAGTGTAGAGGCCAAGCGTCAGAGGGAGGTACTGAGACTCTATTTTAACAGCCCTGCTGGTGCAGTTTCATGGCAGGAGAGGATGGTGAGACATCATTAGAGACACTATGGGAAGGAGTTGAAAGACATTTTGGAGGACATTGTTGTATTGTTATGTATTGCATTGATAATGATTTCTATTGATATTCATGTGACAATAAACATTATGAAACTTGATATTCAATGTTTGCCTTGTGTTGGTTGGAAAGGGAGAAGTTATTATTGCTGGGTTGAGGGGATGAGAATGCATTGCAAAATGAAAGGTCTTCAAAATAAAAGCTAAAAATTTGACAAGTTTTTGCTGGGTAGAGGGGATCAAAGTTTGCATTCACTTAATTAAAAGGTCATAAAATTAAAAGCGGTAAAATTGATCATTAATAATATTTGTTTAACTTGTACCGCTTTTAATTTTAGACCATGGGGTTATTGGGCAATGCAATTTGGCTCATGCAGTTATCAATTCCACTTAACAACGTTGACAAAAATTGTCGTGTCGAAATACTCGATCGGGTGAGGCCGATGCAATGCGGACCGATTTATATACAGCGGCTTTGATCGGCATTGGAGCGGGACGGATGGGTAACGATCGTCGTCGAAACGGCACAAGATAATCCTCCCGCTGCAACGACGCTGTGATCACGATCAAGCCGTTCTAACTACGATCAAGCCGTCCTAACTACGATCATTCCGATGGACTACGTTGCATTCACGCTGTAATCACGATCAGTCCCGCTATTTCAGATCGGGATGGAAATTTTAAACATGTTTAAAAAATCGCCCCGATCTATTTTTTTGTCCCGATCGACAAAGATCGAAGACGTTCCGTTTACGATCATGCCGATTGATCCCGTTCCAAATAGGATCGTTCCCGTTGTGCAGATCGGGGTCGATCGGCATAAGTGGAATGGGGGTATTACCAAGCGCTTTGAAACCACTGGTTCAGTTAAATACTTGGTAAAACCTGAAAGACCAAGGTCCATCTGTACCGGAGAAAACAAACACGTTGTTGAAGCTGCTTTCAGCGGAAGTCCAAAAAAGTCTACCAGGTGAGAAAAACAAGAAAATGGCATTTCAAGAGCATCCATTCAGAGGATGCTTCACGAGCTCAACTTGAAACCAGATCATCCTCATTTGCTCCAGGCTATGACTGAAGACGATCCAGATCGGCGAGTGGGGTTTTGCAAACATTTTAGACAAACATGTGTCGAGGATGACACCTTTCCTGAAAAAACCTTTTGGAGTGATGAAGAAACTTTTAAGTTGAATGGCCATGTCAATCGGCACAACACTGTTTATTTGGCAAGTGAAAATCCACAAGTTGAAATTGAAAAGGATGTCAACACCCCAGGTGTCACCGTTTGGGTTGGGATTTGTGCTGCTGGTCTCGTGGGCCCGTTCTTTTTTGACCAGTGACAGGTGAGAGTTATGTGGCTATGCTGAACAACTGATTTCTTACAGCTGTTGCTAACTGGCCGAATATTGACGAAATGTGGTTCCAGCATGATGGGGCACCAGCCCATTACAGTATCGTTGTGCGCAATTGGTTGGATGAACATTTCCCTCAGCGGTGGATTGGTCTCAGTGGACAAGTTGAGTACCTGCCCGATCACCAGATCTTACTCCACCAGATTTTTTCCTCTGGGGCACTCTAAAGGATGCGGTTTACACTCAGAAATCCCAGACAATTGAGCAACTTAAACAGAAAATTGTTGCTACTTGCGCACAAATGACTGTTGATTTATGTTGGAAGGTTATGCTACTCTGGTGAAAAGAGTTGATAAATGCATTCATGAGAATGGGCAGCACTTTGAACAATTTTTGTAACAGCCTCTGTTTTGTTGTGTGTCTAAATATCTATTTATGTCTAAATATTATGTTCTGCACATACATTGCATACATATATTATGATCTGCTCATAAAAAAATTCTGCTTAAATGTGGATTCACTGACTGCCCGATTACTTCTGGGCCACCCGGTATATAACTTGGACGATCCTCCTTTTCATCTGCATCCAGTGGCTGCTGGTTTCATCATTGCTGGGAATGCAGGAGTACATAATATTACCTGGTCAGGTTTAATCTTAATATATTAGATCTGAACGAATTAAGGGGGCCCAGTCTGGCCAAAGTCCTCGGCCAAAGTTCAATAAGTATTGCCCCGAGCCCAGTCTGGCTTTCAGCCCACGTGACAATGGTTTTAGGAAATGCATTGTGGGTCGAACCTGTATGACATCGTGATGGTCGAGCTGCTAATTGGAGAATGCCGGCGAGAGCTTGCCAACCGTGCGGAGTAGATCAATACAGACAATGCAGATTAACCAAGGCAGAAGGGAGTGGAAAAGGAGTAAAAAAAAAAAAATGCGTAGTGTGTAGGAGGTTCAGAACAACGTTGTACGACAAACTATCATAACTTGAGATCTTTTTTATTTCACATTCGGCTCATGGCTGTGGTAGCCTGATCATGACTTTCCAGGTATCCCATGCGTTGTTTTACCCCAAGAGGCAAATGTTACTATAATTCACCACATGTCCGTCCGTTCGAATGTACCACAAAAACGGCTGAACCGATCGCAATGATATTTTGGGTGGGTAATCCTGGGATCCCCTGGAGTAAAATAGGCTATATTGTTTTTCCAATTTCAGCTTTGGCCTCCAGCATTTTCAGGTTTGGACTCCCGCATAATGTTATTTTCCCGGGTGCCGCACAAACAGCTGCACCGACGGCTGCACAGCTGCACCGATTGGACTCGGTGACCTCGGACAAAGACCTTTTATAAGGACATGGGTTGAATCCCTGCTTGAGAGAATGCCAACCTCCTCCCCGCCATCACGGCCGTCTCTCCAACTCACAATCCCACGATATATGTGGAAAGGATAAAAGTAAATAATGACCTCGGCCAAAGTTCAAATGACGTGGGTTTAATCTCTACATGAGAGAATTCCACATAGCTATTTGGGCGGTGTTTCAGCCAACAGATCGCTGTCTCCATCGATCTTGCCAAGGCCGTAACACCTATCGGCTCAAAATCCTTTTAACTGTTGACTTGGTAGTTTTTACAATGAAGGAAATATTATCAATGTTGTTAAACGTTTATTTTGTGATTGGAGATATGTTGTTTGGAATGAAAAATAGATATCGAGTTCAAGTAAATGACATGCCGTGATGGTCTCTACTTTCTGAACGTGAACTTCGCGGATCGCCATATGCAGATTCGCCACGGTTCCACGATCGATGTTTCTATACGTGAACGTACCCGTTTGTTTGTGAACGGGTACGTTTTTCATGGAAGTCCTTCACGAACTTGCTGTCCATGTCTGATGTGCGACTGAAGGTGCTACATGAATGTGGAATTTATTGGTTTCATGTTTTAGCATTCGCCATATCTGCATTGCCTGTTTGCCTCTAGCCTCCCAACCGTGTGTAGCACGGGTACCTCACTAGTTATGACAATGCTGCAATATAATTACGATATGGAGATAATTATGACCCCAAGAGGGATACCGTCTGCCTGTGTGTGTGTGTGTGTGTGTGTGTGTGTGTGTGTGTGTGTGTGTGTGTGTGTCGGTGTGTGTGTGTGTCGGTGTGTCTGTCTGTCAGATATCATCCGATCTTGATGAAACTTGGGTGGGAGGTTGATATCATGATCTAGTTGTGTCCTGCCTAGAGTGGGCGTATTGCGCCCATTGTGGGCGGAGCCACGCCCGAAAAAGATGTCTTTTTAGGAGGTAATCAAGTTCAAGCTACATCTTCTCCGAGGGGTTTGGTGGAATCTGACAGGGGTTTCGATATTTGGTTGGGCCAATGCCATGTGTCTAGCCCCACGGAGCTCGATTTTTCATTTTTTATTTTTTATTTTTCATTTATTTATTTATTTTTTATTATTATTATTTCTTTCATTTCATTTTTCACCAAATTTTGGTATTGTGCAGCTAACTAACCTCATAACTGATTATACATTATTTTCTATCTCATTTCAAGGTCAGTAACCTTCGTTTTGACATTTCCGGGCCTGACCTGTCCGGGCCTGTTTCGGTTACAGTCCGTCCTTTGTCATTGAATAGCGCTCGCTCGTGAACCATCGTCGTCTCCTGACTTTCATTAACAATTTTGTTATTGAAAGCGTCTTTCTTTGGAAAAACGCCACGATAAATCTTCTTCTTTGGACAAACGCCACGATAAAGCTAATTTAATATGGATATACACCTCAACATGCAACCCCATTGACTGCAATGGTGGGAAAATCCCACTTGGTGGAGAAAACCCCCTTGGGGAGGGGGGCAAATGAATGCGCTGCAACCTTCATTATGTAACCGTTGGTCATCCTGTCAAGTTTGGAGATTGGATAAGTACCACATTGATCTTCCCAATGAGTTGTTTATAACGTCAAATTGACCCTGGCTGATAATTATTTAATAACACACGGCAGGTGTAACTCCAGACAGAACACACAGACTACAGTCACTCGTGACACCAGCCATAGCCATTCCCACGGAAAACCCAGGCAGCCACGTCCCTGCCAAAATCACACAAGATACCAACCGCATATGTAATTATGTAGACAGCTCCAACAACCATATACGATACCCCCAAATCGCTTCATCCATCCTAGAGTTAAAATATACACCTGGAAGCCACAATTTCAAATTTCACAAAGCAAAACATCTCATACATCTCAAAATGTTTGGCTCAACAAATCACACAAAACCCCATTACATATGTCCATCTTCTCAATGTGTCACTGTCATTGAGACACAGCGCAGAGCCTTTTTGCCTAACATTACTCACATGAATGACGCGTGGTGCTTCTCACGAGAAAGTCACCACAATTCCGGTTAACCAACAACCCACGACACACACCCAAAAAAGTATATGACCATATATGACGACAGCTTGATCCAAAATCCACAAAAACACATCCCGGCCCTCGAAGAGCTCACCAAGTCGTTCCAGTTTAATACAAGACATACACTCATCATATACACATGTAAACATGACAATACATGAGAACCCAACAGCAGACTGACATGTACCTCTCACAGAAAGGTTCGTATAATCACAATCGATCAGGCACAAAACGTTTGCGAGTCGTCACTCATAAACGCGGCTGGATATAAAAATACGCGGCCACTTCCGATGCTGGAGAAGGAGAAGGTGCATCGTACATGCTCACTTTTGTTGTGTGTCACGACACAATGTATTTTTTCAAATATGTTATCTATCTATAATTCCAGTAATCTCTGTGTGTCTGTGTGTCTGTGTGTCTGTGTGTCTGTGTGTCTGTGACCGCTGTTTCTCGACAACCACGGGTCCGATATACTTGAAACTTGCCAGGTATATTGCTGGGGACCCGAGGATGTGCCTTTTCAAGGTTTGAAATTAATCGGACAAGTACTTACCGAGCTATGGCGATTTAGCCGTTCGCCGTTCGCTTTGGCGTTGCGAATGGACCAAACCATTCATGTAAATAGAGGGGGGGGGGGGGGGGTTCTGTGGTCGTTCGCTTTGGCTTTGCGAATGGACCAAACCATTCATGTAAATAGAGGGGGGGGGGGGGGGGGTTCTGTGGTCGTTCGCTTTGGCTTTGCGAATGGACCAAACCATTCATGTAAATAGAGGGGGGGGGTTCTGTGGTCGTTGCGAATGGACCAAACCATTCACATCGAATCATCGAATCACATCGAATGGACCAAACCGTTCGCTTTGGACCAAACCATTGCATGTAAATAGAGGGGGGGGTTCTGTGGTCGTTGCGAATGGACCAAACCATTCATGTAAATAGAGGGGGGGGGGGGGGTTCTGTGGTCGTTACTGCCACGTGGTTTCAAAGTTTTTTTTTGTTGTTGTTGTTTGCACGCATGTTTTTTTGCACCCACGTACGGGCACGCCCTAGGATGTTTACACACACACACCCCTACACAAATTTTTTTTTTTTTTTTTTTTTGGCAAGGAACGGGCACCCACGTACGGGCACGTCCTAGCTTATATATAGTACGGGCATGCCCTAGTTATATAAATAGAGCAAACGGATATGGTTATGTATGCGACGAAAACGTCTTCTTCTTCAAGTAAAATTAAATTAACACCTTCTTAATTAACCCTCTTAATTATGTTTAGACTGCTGAGACCCCTCAGACCTTCTTTTTTTTTTTTTTTTTTTTGTATATTGAATCGAGGAGCAACTTCTGCACCTCCCTGGGTTCCTTGGGACAACCAACGACAATTACAACAAGAAAGAGCAATCAGATATTACAAATCCTCACCAGGATGTATTTTCAGTGTTTTTTAAAAAGGCTTTTGTGTTAAAACAAATATTGCGGCCGAACCACGTGACCGATGACGTCATCTTTTTTTTTCTAAACCAATTTATTCCTAGATTATGCTCTAGAAATTTCATCTTGATCCGATGAAGTTTTGTACTTGTCGAATTATGACGTCATAATGGAGGCTCCTATGACATCATTATTAACATATCTTATTCCCCATGGAGAGTTATTTACAATGAGCCATATCTCAATGTTTTCTATTCAGTGCTTTCAAAGATATGGAGGTGCAAAATTTTTCGATTTTTCCAAGATGGCGGCCGAACCACGTGACCTACGACGTCATAATTATTATAATAAAACAAGCGTTACGCCCAGGTCCCCCGTCGTCGAAGTGATGCGAGTTGACAAAGTGGAAGACGCAAGGCGGCCATCTCGGATTTTGACGTGGCGACACAATTTTCAATAGCGTTCTTCCTTATGCGTAGATACACCCACACACCAGATTAGAAGTTAGTAGTTCGTTTATTTTTCAAGCTATTTCGCTCATAAGGTTCAGACATACATGGTGGTGGCCATCTTGGATTTTGACGTGGGTTGCACCCACACAACAAAATAGAATTCGGTCCTTCACTTACACACGCATGCACGCACGCACGCACGGTGGGGAAAACCATAGTCCCCCTTTCGCTCCGTGGTGCGACGGGGGACAATTATACAGGTGGAGTTGCACCTATGGTGAAAATTTCTTGTAAATCGGACCAACGCTTGCAGAGAAAATCATATTTATTCTGTGCAGACATACAAACAAACAAATGAAAAATCACTCATAGAGCGACACTTGGCAAAAGAGAACAAAGCAGAATGGGACTCAGTAGAGCATCCTTTTGACTTCAAAAATTAATTGGTGGTTGAATTCAGTTAGCTGACATGAAAATCGAATTCAAATTTCAAGTCAATCGGATGAAAATTGGGGCTTTAGAAATTAGAAATTGTTGTTGACCTTTGGCCTATGTTGCTCTTTTGGCCTATGGTGATCTGAAAAATAGTTGGTGGTTGAATTCAGTTCGCGGATATGTAAATCTGATTCAAATTTCAAGTCAATCGGATGAAAATCGAGGATTTTAGAAATTTGAGAAAAATGGTTGACCTTTGACCTATGTTGACCTTTTGACCTCAAAAAAAAAAGATTTTGTCAGACCACGAACTCTGCCATTTGGTGAAGTTTCGTGAAGATTGGTTTAAAATTGTTACAGGGGATTAGAGACAGGGCTCCGGGTGTTTTGCAGGAGACAATGGGAAAGCAGAAAGAATTTGGGATGCAAACCTACTCCCAGCAGGAGGCAACCTCATCCTCGACACCTACTCCCTCCCACCCAAACTTTGCCCAACCAATCCTATTGCTCTCCGCCCCTCACTTCACTCCTCCCCCCTCCACTTGTCCCCTCCCACCCAAACTTTGCCCAACCAATCCTACTGCTCCCCTCCCCTCTCTTCACTCCTCCCCCCTCCTCTTGCTCCTCCCACTTGAAACTGTATAAAAAATCAGAACGAATGACTAAATAGCCAGGATACTTCACTTGGCTGGTTGATTTTGTATGTTACTGTATACTGTGCATGCTGATGTTTGGTATGATATTTCCTTGTGCATCCCTACTGTACCAGGATTTTCACCCTGGACTTTGATCTAAGATTTGTTGTAAACCTTCCTTGTGTGTTTTTTGTGAATTGTATCTTGCTCTCCTTGGTTTAATAAGGGTCATTGTTTTTCTTGCTGTGTATTTTGAAGACAGAAAGTGTTGTCCTCCTCGGGAATTAAATTTGTGACTTTCTTCTGACAAATTGATGGACATTGAATTTCTTGGTTCATATATTACATACTACTGTAGGGAAAATATCCCCGACAATTGTGTCGATTCACAGATCTGGGGAAGCCAGCGATCCTGTGTGGAGATGGGAGAAACTTCCAGAAGGACAACCATCACTGCAACACTCCACCGATCTGGGGTTTATAGCAGAGTGGCCAGACGGAAGCCTCTCCTCAGTGAAAGACACATGAAAGCCCACAGAATCGTGTTTCTCACAGTCTGAGTCCTTTAGGTGCTTTTTTGCAAACTCCATGCGGGCTTTCATGTGCCTTTCACTGAGGAGATGCTTCCGTCTGGCCACTCTGTCATAAAGCCCAGATCGGTGGAGTGTTGCAGTGATGGTTGTCCTTCTGGAAGTTTCTCCCATCTCCACACAGGACCTCCAGAGCTCAGCCAGAGTGACCATTGAGTTCTTGGTCACCTCTCTTACCAAGGCCCTTCTCCCCGATTGCTCAGTTTGGCCGGGCGGCCAGCTCTAGGAAGAGTCCTGGTTGTTCCAAACATCTTCCATTTAAGAATTATGGAGGCCACTGTGCTCTTGGGAACCTTCAATGCAGCAGAGATTTTTTTTGTAGGTTTCCCCAGATCTGTGCCTTGACACAATCCTGTCTCTGAGCTCTGCAGGCAGTTCCTTCGACCTCATGGCTTGGTTTTTGCTCTGATATGCATTGTCAGCTGAGAGACCTTATACAGACAGGTGTGTGCCTTTCCAAATCATGTCCAAGCAATTGAATTTACCACAGTTGGACTCCAATCAGGCTGTAGAAACATCTCAAAGATGATCAAGAGAAATGGGAGGCACCTGAGCTAAATTTCAAGTGTCATAGCAAAGGGTATGAATACTTACAGTCACGTGAAAAAGTAAGTACACCCCGTGTAAAGTTTTGACTTTTTCAACATATTTCAACATACAGCTATTTGATCTTCATTTCAACAATATTGAAAGATAAAGGTGATATAATATAACAAATATCATGAAACATTTACATTTTGTAGTCCATTGTATAATTTAAATAAACATAAATGCAAATTTCGCATGTGGAAAAAGTAAGTACACCCTTGGCTCTAATAGGTGGTATTGCCCCCTTTGGCAGAAACAACCTGAAGTAGGCGTTTCTTATAACTGTCTACCAGTCTCTGACATCGACTGGGAGAAATTTTTGCCAACTCCTCCATGCAGAATTCTTTCAGCTGTGCTATGTTTGAGGGGTTTCTTGCACGCACAGCTCGTTTAAAATCCCCCCACAACATCTCGATGGGATTTAGATCCGGGCTTTGACTTGGCCATTCCAGAACCCTCCATATCTTTCTTTTCAGCCATTCCTTAGTGGATTTACTGGTATGTTTAGGGTCAATGTCATGTTGCAAGGTCCACCTTCGGTTGAGCTTCAACTTGCCGACAGATGGCCTCACATTATCCTCAAGCACACTCTGATACAATGAAGAATTCATAGTGGATTCTATGATGGTGAGCTGCCCAGGCCCTGATGCAGCAAAGTTGCCCCAAACCATAATATTTCCACCACCATGCTTTACAGTTCGTATCAGGTTCTTGTGGTCAAATGCTGTCTTTGGTTTTTGCCAAACATGTCTTCTGGTACTGTGGCCAAATAGCTCTACCTTTGACTCATCTGTCCAGAGCACATTGTTCCAGAAGTGCTGGTCTTTGCCTAGGTGGTCATTGGCAAACTTTAGTCTTGCTCTGATGTTCTTTCTGGACAGCAAAGGTTTCCTCCTGGCACACCTCCCATGTAGATCAAATTTGTGCAGCCTCTTTCTAATGGTAGACTCGTGCACTTTGACATCAACAGTGGCAAGAGCAACCTTTAGGTCCCATGATTACATTCTGGGGTTCTTAGAGACTTCTTTCAGCATCTTGCGGTCTGCTCTCGGGCTGAACTTGCTGGGGCGGCCTGGCCTGAACAAGTTGGCAGTCGTTTGGAATCTTCTCCACTTGTCGATGATCTTCCGGACAGTCGAATGATTGATTTCAAACTGTTTGGAGATCTTTTTAAATCCCTTCCCAGACTCGTAGGCATCTATAACCTTCTTTCAGAAGGCCACAGAGAGCTAATTTGATCTAGGCATGGTGACGCCACACACTTCAACAACAAAGAGCAAACCAAACTAAATGTCTGAAGTTTAAATAAGACAGGTTCCTCCAAGATCCTCTCTAATGATGTTCTAATCATTTGCACCTGAGCTGGTGCACCTGATTCTAATTTTAGGTATTTGAAGTAGTGATAAATGTAGGGGTGTACTTACTTTTTCCACATGCAAAATTTGCATTTATGTTTATTTAAATTATACAATGGACTACAAAATGTAAATGTTTCATGATATTTGTTATATTATATCACCTTTATCTATCAATATTGTTGAAATGAAGATCAAATAGCTGTATGTTGAAATATGTTGAAAAAGTCAAAACTTTACATGGGGTGTACTTACTTTTTCACATGACTGTATGTCAATGTGATATTTCAGTTTTTTATTTTTAATAAGTTTGCAAAACTTTCTAAAATCCTGTTTTCTCCTTGTCATTATGGTGTATTGAGTGTAGATTGATGAGGGAAAAAATTGAATTTAAACGATTTCAGCATAAGGCTGCAACATAACAAAATGTGAAAAAAGTGAAGGGGTCTGAATACTTTCTGAATGCACTGTATATACGTCACCAGCAAAGCTCCAATGACATCGTAAACATGTGAGCGCCCAATGAGAGATCGTGAACACGTAAGGAACCAATCAGGTCATGCACCCTTCCTTAGCAACCGGCCAATGTCATCTCAGCCAATGGGAGGCCGTGGAACCTTCCAGAAGGACATTCCACCCAATAAAGCCCCGTGCTCATCATCATTCGGGCCTCTCTCTCGTCGTTCGTCCTGAAGCTGGCTGTCCTGCGTGCTGAATCGTCATCTGCCCTGAATCACCCTCGACCTGGATCGTCGCTCGTGCGGACTTGGACGCGGTGGTTCGTCTCATGGACCGTAGCAAAGCTGCACGGCCGGATAGATCCGTGCGCCATGCGCGCAAACTGCCGGACCGGGCACTGCGCACAGCAGCGGCCACCCTCGAGTCAGTCCCTGCACGTTTTCATTGGTACGAGAATAACCGGTGTGTGATTCATTCCCGTCTGTGTGTGAAGGCGCCTGTCAGGGATCTAGATAGGTAAGAATTGCTAAGTTAAAAACTGCCTCTCGTCCCTTTTATCTGTGCCTTGTAAATAAAAGGCCTGTACATTTTTTGGTCATTTTCAACCTGTTCGTATCGTCCTTTTATTCATTGGCCTAGTATAGCCCGAACCAAATTTGACTTTAATTCGGCACATAAATCACGCAGGATAACGCCGCGACCCACAGCGTGCGATCCGCTCGGCACACCAAAAGGTGTGGGAACGCGAAGGTTCAATCCCTGGTCTTTCCAGCTGCGTGCTTCGAAGGTATTCGGAATCCCGGTTGCTAACCCTTCAGCCCGTGGTTGGGAGATTGGCGATTGAAGTTGCTTCGCAACCCGTCGACCGTGAGCTTCGTCATGGCTGGCGGCCTGTGGACCCGGGGTCTGAGGGGAAACGGGGACTTCACCGCCCCCCCCTCCCCCCTCTAGTACGTCGACAGAACCGGAGTCCGCAACAATATTATTGAGGATGACTTTTCACTCATGGCAGCATTTTGTGAATGTACCTGCAGAAAATATTTTGCTTCACACTCATGAACAGGTGCCATCCATTTGTCCAACAAGGTGTGTTTGTGGAAGTGGTATTCGCGGAGATTCTTCATGCAACTCAAGTTTTGCTTGTTGCATTTGCCATGACGTGAATGTCCTCTTAATGTCCTCTTTCGGCGAGAATGAATTTCCCATCTTTGTCGTGCCTGTTCTTCAGTTTCTGCAGATGTTGTCAATCTGTGACACTCGGATTCAATTTCTCGCTGCTGACATGTTTGTTGTTCGGTTTCTGTATATATTGTTCTTCTGTGAAACTTGTATTCAATATCCCGCCTCAATCTTGTTAGCCCGTCCCATGCGCAGCAGAAGATGGGGTTTTGCAATCACTTCTGTGTGATTGTCAGTGTCTGTGTCTGTGTATGTGTCTGTCCGGGCCTGTACCTTTTTACCATTTGAGCTATTATCATCAAATTTTCACCTAAGCTTTATTATGAGAATAGGGAGAAGGCAAATTAATAATTTGGTCAAAAGATCAAAGGTCAGCGTCACATAAAATAGTCAATTTTCATCCGATTGACCTAATATTTATAGAATTTTCAGATTGGGTCAATGAATTGGCTCCCCAATCAAAAGGTAGAAGCTGATTGTTTTTTTTTTCGATCAAAAGGTCAAAGGTCAATGCTGTGTAAAACCACCTATTTTCACGCAATTGATCTAAAATAGAATTTGCATATTAGGTCACTGGTTTTTGACCTAATTGGTTTTTTAATTGTTTTTTTATGCTCCGTCGATGTGGCGTTATGTTTTCAGGTTGTCCGTCCGGCTGTCCGTCCGTCCATCCATCCGCGATAGGTTTTCGTTACCCTGATAACTTGAGAACGGCTAAAGAGATCTTAGTCAAACTTGTTGCAGGTATGTATAATGACGTAAAGATGAACTTATTAGATTTTGGGGTCGAGAGGTCAAAGGTCAAAAACTGTAAAAGGTCTATAACTTGAGAACGGCTGAAGTGTTCTAATTCAAACTTGGTACAGGTTTGTATAATGTTGTAAAGATTAAGTGATTAGATTTTGGGGTCATATGTCAATGGACAAAGGTCTGTAATAAGTCTACAACTTGAGAACGGCTGAAGTGATCAAATTAAAACTTGGTACAGGTATGTATAATGATGTACAGATTAACTGATTAGATTTTTGGGGTTCTGAGTTCAAAGGCCAAAGTTCAGAGGTCATGTCAGGTAAAAATGTGAGAATTTGTGAGCAGCTGAAGGGATTTAAATTAATACCTGGTACAGGTATTTATAATGATGTAAAGATTAACTGAATAGATTTTGGGGTCAATAGGTCAAAGGCCAAAGGTTATGTCAGGTAAAAATTTGATAACTTGTGAACAGCTGAATGGACTTAAATCAAACTTGGTACAAGTATTATAATGATGTAATAATGTGGGTGGAGGCATATCGGTCGACGTCGTGACATCGGAGTGTTGTTCTAGTTTTTAGATCAAAAGGTCAAAGGTCAATGCTGTGTAAAACCACCAATTTTCACCCAATTGACCTGAAATATAATTTTCATATTGGGTCACATAATTGGTTCACCATTCAAAAGGCGAGTCAATTGTTTTTTTTTAGATCAAAAGGTCAAAGGTCAAGGTTGCATAAAATTATCAATTTTCATCCAACTGACCTGAAATTTTAAGAATTTGCACATTGGGTTACAGAATTGGTTCACCAATCAAAAGCTAGAAGGTCATTTTTTTTTTTAGACATAAATCTCAAAGGTCAAGGTTGAGTAAATTCATCAATTTTCATATTTTTTGAAACTGTGCTTATTATTTTGAGCATACGGAAGAAGAAGACGTCTGAATACAAACTGCTGCAGACAGGCTTTGCATTTTCAGATGCTTTCTAGTTTGTTCTTTGGTTTCTGTAGATCTTGTCAATCTCTGATGCTTTGCATTAATTTCTTCCCTCATTCATACTTGTTTTTCAGTTTCTGCATTTCTTCTACTCTCACATACGCTCTTCTCTTTTCTTGCTGTCAGCAGCTTTCTTGTGCGCTTCGGCATATTTGACTTTTTATCTGGGGTCGTGTAATAATAATATTAGCACACCGATGTCCTCATGCTGCGCACATGTACATACACATGACCCACACAACTAGTGGCCACTCCTGTAGTGAGTGAGTGCTTCTGGTCCAAACATATTGCCAACACCTCATCTTGCACCCCATCTTGTCATGGCTCGGCCATGGAAACCCATTTTATGAAGCTCCCGACGAACAGATGTTGTGCTGATGTTGCTTCCAGAGGCAGTTTGGAACTCGGCAGTGAGGGTTGCAACCGAGGACAGACTATTTTTACGTGCTATGTGCTTCAGCACTCGGCGGTCCCGTTCTGTGAGCTTGTGTGGCCTACCACTTCACGGCTGAGCTGTTGTTGCTCCTAGACGTTTCCACTTCACAATAACAGCACTTACAGTTGACCGGGGCAGCTCTAGCAGAGCAGAAATTTGACGAACTGACTTGTTGGAAAGGTGGCATCCGAGGACGGTGCCACGTTGAAAGTCACTGAGCTCTTCAGTGCGGCCCATTCTACTGCCAATGTTTGTCTATGGAGATTGCATGCCTGTGTGCTCGATTATATATACCTGTCAGCAATGGGTATGGCTCAAACAGCCAAATCCACTAATTAGAAGGGGTGTCCGCATAATTTTGGCCATGTAGTGTATATATATATATATATGTATATATAAATCGTCAACGAAAGGAACACACTGACGTCATGAACATAAATTATGCTGACACGTCACATCCAAACTGATATGGCGTCCTGTGGCACTCAGGTCTTTGCAGACTGAGATTTTTGCATTTATGGTCACAAATAAATGAAAGCAGAGTTACCGATCCAGATTTCACACATCAGGACAACATTCTGCAAATCATTTATTCATGACCACACAAAGACTTTTCATTAAATACATCAACAAGGCGACGGGTAAAAATGCCCCATGGAATATAAACGTTGAAAACGTCACAAACACAATACCACCAACATAAACGCATTTAAACCCGAGAGAACAATTTTTTTTATTTTTTCACCAAATGAAGATTAAACACAACACGGTACTATCAAAATTTACCAAGAGAAAGTGAAACATCAATGTGTCACAAAAGTCAACCGATGAAGAAACCCATGAATGATGCAATGTGTTTGAACATTATATCCATAGTGTGGAATTGATTGATCTGATTACATGTTCAGGGATGATTATTAAGTATTGTGAAAAATCACGATCACTCACAAGGTTACACAATTTACGAAAAACAAAAGTGAGCAAGTTTGGGGGGAGAAGCGGAGTGACGTTTTCGGTAAAATTACGTAATGGAGAGATTGCAGATGTTGAACACTCACTTCAGAGGTCGAGAGAGATGGGCACGAGAGAGATAGAGGTGAGGGGAGGGAAGATGCCTTGAGAAGAGACACAATGAAGAAGATTAATTTTGTCACTCGAGGTTAGTCTTCCCAGGCCTCGAAGAAGGTATTTAGGTCGGGAGCAACAGAGCCATCTGGAAGTCGAGCGTTTCCTCCTTCAGTTCCATCATAACTCCCACATAGTCCGCACATCTCTCCAAAATAAAGTTCCTCACTCTCCAGCTCTACCTGCACGCGTCGCCAGCCTGGGGAGAATGACATTACACGGGATTAGGCTGCAGGGTGGAGTCAGGTTGGGGTGTGGGGGTGTGAGTGTGCTTTCATTGAGTGTTTTATCAGAAATGTTTATTAATTCTTAACATTCCATTCCTGTTGCCTGGTGTTGGCTTAGCGGTTCGGGTGCCTGCTTGGGATCCTAGGATCCTGGGTTTGAATCCCGGTCAGTTTGCCAAATTAACGCCAGGGGGGGTTGATTCAGCCTGTCATCCTTCTGAGGTTGGCAAATTGAGTACTAGTTCACTGGTAATTCCCTGTGTGTCACAAGAGGCGACTACCAGGGTTGGTAGCAGGAAGGGCATCCGGCCATAAAACATTGCTTCAAAAAGGGGACCATGGTGCCCAAAAAAGGCCAACCCCTGCTCTGCGGGGGGAAATGGCCTCGAAAAGTGGTTCATTCCACTCCTGTCCCACACTTCGATTTGGGATGAAAATACTTATTAATTTATTGTTATTAATTATTAGGTCAATTATTAATTAGTTATCTCCTAATGAATGTTGGTGTAAGTGTTTCATAACTCCAGTTATCAGGATTGGGTGTTTAAGAAGCTCCATGTTCCTGTCTCTTTTCTACTCTTTACTTTTCCACTGAGCATTCTCAATCATTTACATTGTCATTTCTCATCTGTCACACAAGACCGCATCAACCTGGTGGTTACGTGCGTATCAGCCCCACTCAACCGCATTGAAATAGCCACTGAATGTGTTAGAGTGTGTACAAGTGCGAGCCCCACACGGCTCTGTTGAAATGACGGGTGAAACGATCAAGCGGGATGAGCAGGTGAGAAACTCCGTCACTGTGTGGGTTGCATACGCGAACATTGTGGGGATGGAGAGGTGAGAGGGGATGAAAGCCTCAGGGCAGGGAGCGCGCGACGGTGGATATATAGTTGAGCTGAGTGTAGCCTTAGAGAGGAGAGAAAAGGGTCCTGAGTGGACCACCAAAACCTCTACCTCATCCATCCTGTCACACCTTTTTGTATGTCCTATATCACTGAACGAGTGTGCATGTGAGCAGTTTAGTTTAAGGTTTAGGTGTGGAGACAATTTCTATCTAGTTAAGCAGGTCTCCATCTTGTCAGCTTATTCGTCGTTTCCTTCTTGCATCCCGATCTCAGTTCTTATTTATTTGACCTGTTGCACTTTTTAGCAGTTTCGCTGTGCATTTGAACTGCTGAATCGACCTCCAGCGTAACCAAGTTTCCCTGTAAAACCGAAAGTGTGCGCCGAAATCACCGCACGGCCAAATCAATTCATCATAAGCACATCACACCATTGGGTTACCACTTGTGCAGAAAGCCTCTGCTTGGCACCTTGGGAGTTAACATCTGGCTGTGTCACGTCACCAGTTAAGGATATCAAATCTGTTAGAGTACTATAAGTGATGGGAGTGTTTACTGTCTCAATAGATTGAGTTGTGAGTGTCAGGTACCGTTGTATTTGACGGTGAAATAGCTCTTGGTGTGCAGCACAGAAACAGGAAACTTTTCATACAAGATGTGGAAGTCCCCACTTGGGTCATAATATGGCAGCTGAACAAGAACTCCATTAACCTGAGAAGGGAGAAATCAAATTAATATTTCCAACATTGATGAGGATACTTCGAGGTGAGGAAATAGAGGGGAAATAAATGTAATAATTAATGTAGTTAATGTAAATTAGTATCTACCCAGGGTAAAATCCCATGAGTACCTCAGTGCCCTTATGATGGATGAAACTGACGATCTTGCCGTAAACCATGATGTCAGCTCGGGTGGTGGATGAGACTATGGAATTGGGTTCAGTTTCCATATATATGAACACCTCCCAGGTACGTGGTTGTCCGGTCGGGCAGTGTGCGGCCAAAAGCAGCGTTCCAGTGAAATTGGATGAGAAATGGAAATTTTGAAAGTTTTTGAAATGCGGATCAGCACTGGCATGACATTCAGCTGCAAAGGATTGGGGTTGAGGGGTGAACCTAGGGGTCAAGCTTGGGGCTAGAACTCAACATGTACAAAAGTTTATCTGATGGAGTTTGACTGAACCCTTCATGTGGGGTTAAGATGTGTTCCAGTACAAATCATTCAGTGAAGTGAAGGATGAAGAAAGAGCAGGGGTTGGGGTTAGGGTTGGGGGAGGGAGAGATCGATTGGGGTAAACTGGGTTAAAACACTTACCACTGTGTAAAGTCCAGAACTATCTTTTGCCTCACCTGCATGTGTGCGTGTCAGTAAGTGATTCCGCACACAGACCAAATTTAATACAGTCCTCTTAGGTGAGGTACTTTAATATTACTCCTGAAGCGGTCTTAATCGCAGTTTGAGAAAGTTGTCTCATGCATAACCACAATACTTCACATCAAAATGAACCAGATGTTAATTTAGTGCTTTTAACGTGGATTATGTCACGTTCCTGAGTTTGTACCTCTTGGTAAGCCGTGACGTAACGCGCGCGTTTGGACCCAGAAACAGAATTATGACGCGGCGCATTACGTCATGGCTTACCAAGAGGACAACAAGACAGGAAGTCTAACAGCGGCGAAGCCGGGCTTGTAAAATATTATAAACCATAATCATATTACTAGTACCCGACTGCAAAGCCGCAATGAGCCGGCGAAGCCAAAGCCTCTTGCCACTATTTTACCCATCACCGTGGCATCAGTAGGTTAGGTAGTTGGTAGTAGGTAGGTGTCGTAGGTACCGTACCTAGTTCAAAATGACACCATTTGCATTCTGGATGAGATTAAAATTGATAAAATTTCCTTCTTAATTCGGTGAATTCCGTCTCAACTTCGGATATTTCCGGCCGTGAAAAACTAACCCCTACGGCCGCGAGATTTCTAAAAAATAATTCTTCGTCAATTTTAGAATATTTGACGCCGTTTTCAGCCTCCGAAACGCCGTAAGAAGCTTTAAAAAATATATTTTCAAATGCTCGAATCTCATTGGTTCCAGTAATTGGTGACGATTTTCGTTGAAGATAACCAGGGCCCGTGAGGGCCCGGGGAATGAGGTTGGTCTTAAAGTATTTTAATTACAAATTAGAGGTGTATAAGATTGTGAATCAAACAAAGACGGGTGAAACAAACTCCTATTGAACTTTTTCGCAATTTTTTTATGCGTACTTCCGCATCCGGAAGATGGCGGCCTCCATTGAGTGATTTGGTTTTTGAAATATTTTTTCAAATGCTCGAATCTCATTGGTTCCGGTGTTTGGTGACGATTTTCGTTGAAGATAACCAGGCCCGTGCGGGCCGAGGTTGGTCTCAAAGTATTTTAATTACAAATTAGAGTTTTTTTTTTTTTTTTTTTTGTATACAAGATCGAGGCTCGTGAAAGAGCGAACATTAATCACACAGAAAGACAAACAGACACACAAAACAAATAACATCGGGAGCGGTAGACAAGATGGGGAGAGAGGGGGAAGGACACAAACACAACATTTGAGAGCAGGGACCGAGAGACATGGAGACATCGAGAGAACTGTGGGAGGGAGAGGGCTTTGGGGGCGAGGCATGGGAAGGGGGGGGGGGGGAGAGGTATAAAACATATGGACACTGCCAAGACTTCCAGGAAAGAAGTTGGAATTTCAAACAAGGTGGATCTGGTGTGAATTAGTGGGGGTAGAAAAGATCAAGGTTTTGGATGGGGGAAGATAAGAGATGGTGGTGAACAGCTGTTTTGAAGACCTGGAGGGAGGAGTGTGATTGAAGTGAGTGTGGGAGTTTGTTCCAGAGGCGGGAGAAAAGAGGAATGAAAGAGTGAAGGTGAGCAGAGAGCCGAGATTTCGGCAGTTTAACCATCAGAGGGTGGCTGGCAGATCTTGTGCGACCTGTAGGAATATTTGGGGGACAGAGCACAGAGAGAGCTGGGGGAGCAAGGCCGGAGAGGAGTCGGTAGAAGACAGAAAGACCACCTACCTGCCTGCGGTGAGTGAGTGAAAGGCCCTCAGAGATAGCTTCATCGCGGGAGATTCCAATGATTCTGAAAGCTTTAGATTCAACAGCGTGAAGCCGAGCCAGGTGTGAGGCAGGAGCACCAGCCCATAGGGGAGAACAGTATTTCATTGAGCTGCGGATGAAAGCCTTGTATGTGGTGAGGAGCTCAGGTGTGCCTAGGAAGGACTTCGCACGACGGAGGATGCCCAGTCGGCGACTGGCTTTGGAGGCCAGCTTGGAAATGTGGTTTTCCCAAGAAAGATCATGGCAGATGGTGAGACCCAAAAGCTTGAGCGACAGAACTTCTTGGAGAGGATTGTTGAGAAAGTAGATGGGAGGGTTGTCCAGTCGATCTTTTCGGAGAGACATAGTAAGAGTGTGAGATTTGTCAGGATTGAAAGACATGTTCCACATGTTTGACCAATCTGTGATTTTGTCCAGGTCTTCAGAGAGTGAGGAGGCTGCAGACTGCCAATCTGAGGGAAGAGGAATGGAGCGGCAGAGATGGAGTCATCAGCAAAGAGATACAGAGGATTTTCCAGAGAGTCGGAGAGATCATTGATAAAGACCAGAAAAAGCACAGGGCCCAGCACACTGCCTTGGGGAACTCCAGCCTGAACGGGAAGGGGAGATGAGAGAAATCCATTCAGGGCCACACGTTGACTACGACCAGAGAGGAAGTCCGCAAGCCATGCATGGAGATTTCCATGGATACCATAGGAGGAGAGTTTGGTGAGCAGAGCTGTGTGCCAGACCGTATCGAAGGCACGTGATATGTCAAGGGAGACAGCTCTGATTTCCTGTTTGGCATTGAGGACCTCCATCCATTGTTGAGACAGCAGAAGCAGCATGTCCAGAGTAGAGTGACCTGGTCTGAAACCAAATTGATGATCAGAGATCAAGCCATTGGAGAAGAGGAAAGATTTCATATCCGAAGCAATGATGGATTCCATGACTTTGCTGATAATTGGGAGCAGGCTGATTGGTCTGTAGTTGCAAGGATCTGTTTTTGCACCTTTTTTGTGTAAAGCGGTAATGTTTGCTGATTTCCAGGATGCTGGCAGATGACCTTGAGCAAAGGATAGGGTGAAAAGAACAGAGAGAGGGTGAGATAGAGCGGCAGAGCAGGATTTTAGGACCCGTGGGCTGATGCCATCTGGTCCAGTTGCAGAATCAGAGTCGAGGTTTGACAAAAACTCCTCCACCTTGTCAGGAGAGAAGGTCACAGAGTCCAGGAGCAGTTTGGTTCGACTGGGAAAGGTGGGAACAGAGAGAGATGGGTTTGGGACTAAGGATTTTGAGGCAAACACAGAGTTGAGGCATTCGGCTTTGTCACGTGCGATGTCAACTGTGTGGCCATTTGAGGTAAGGGAGGGGATGGAGGGGGAACAAACACCAGAAACGGATTTGACCAGACGCCACCAGGATTTGGAGGAAGGAGACAGGTTTGAGAGTTCATTCTTGAGTGAGGAGAGATAGTGCTTCCTGGCACTCCTGAGGGTAGACACACACTTGTTCCGAGCTTGGTGGAAGGAACTGAGATTTCCTTCAGTTGGATTAGCCTTCCAAGAGGCAAAGGCAAGTTGTTTCAGGGCAACTGCCTCACCACAAGATTCAGTGTACCATGGATGGGAGGAAGGGTAAGACAACTGAAGGCGAGATGGGGTAAATCTGTGCATGAGAGAGATCAGTTTGCTTTGGAAGAATTCCCAGGAAGAATTGAGGTCAGAGGCAGTGGAGATGGGAGACCAATCCAGACGATTGATGGCTGCTTGAAGACCGTCCCAGTCGGCCTGAGTGAAATGCCAGACTCGTGGACGCTGAGGAGGCTCTCTGAGAATGGCCAGAGAGATGTCCACTTTGACAAGCACATGATCAGAAGAACCGATTGGAGCAGAAGAAGAGCAGCAGACATTAGCAGGGAAGTTAGTCATAACCAAGTCTAGAAGAGAAGATACTACATTGGCTGAGATCCGGGTCGGGAAATTGACAGATTGTGTCAATCCCAGTGAGTCACAGAAGTCCTTTGCTGAGGTGCCATGACTGGTGAGAGAGGAACCCACACCCAACCAGGTGGCATGATGACAATTTAAGTCACCACATATGAGGAAGAGAGAGTTGGGATGAGTGGATAGAAGTTGGTCCATGTTGTCAGACAGTGAAATGTAGATGGAGTCATCACTGTTTGGGGGACGGTACAGAACACATATGAACAAAAGGTGGGAGCGGAGAGGAAGACGTAGCCAGAGGTACTCCTGGGGGTGAGGAGGAGAGAGGGCAGTGCAAGGAGAGTGAGGAAGAGAGTTTTTGATAAAGATAGCCACCCCACCACCAGGCCGAGGCTCAGGTCTATCATACCGGAGGAGGGAGTAACCAGGAAGAGATATTAAGGAATCAGAGACATCTTGAAGGAGGAAAGTCTCTGTTAAGCAGATCAAGTCTGGATTGTCAGAAGCAACCTGTATGGAGAGATCAGTCAGGTTTGAGCGAAGGCCCCGGATGTTTGAGGTCCATACCGTTAATGAAGAGAGAGGGGGAGCATCGGGTACAGGCCAGGGGAGGGGAGGAGTAGGGTAAGATGAAGGATGAGAGGGGGAGGTAGGGAGAGCAGTTGTTAGTGTGTCAGCGATTGCAGAAGAGTTCCAAGAAAGGGAAGGATGAGGAGGATGAAAGGTTTGAAGGTGAAGGGATGAGGCATAGAGAGGGGTTGTTTGAGGGGGGGCAGAGGAAAGAAGAAGGCTGGGGGGGGGGGGTGGAGGTATGAGATAGAAGGGAGATGAAGTGGGGAGGAGGCAGCTTTGAGGAGGAGGGGGGAGGAGGGAGAATTGGAGAGGAATGGTATGGAGGGAGATTTGAATGGGAGGGGTTGGGGGGGAGTTTTGAAGGGGAGGAGTGAGGGGGGAGTTTAGGAGGGGAAGGGCAAGGGGGGAGTTCAGGAGTGGAAGGGCAAGGGGGGAGTTCAGGAGTGGAGGGGTAGGGGGGGAGTTTAAGAGTGGCGGGGCAAGGGGGGAGTTTAGGAGTGTAGGTGCAAGGGGAGGGATTTGGATGGGAGGGGCAAGAGGGGAGTTTAGAAAGTGGATGATTAATGAAAGACGAACATTGAAAACAAATTGGGTTTGTTGTGATTTTCAAGTTAGCAATCCGGTTCAGAATGATGGAGGAGGGATGGAATGAATGTGAATTTAGACCATGTAGTGAGGGAGACGTATAAGATATTGAATTTCTTTTTTTTGAGGTGGAATGAGTTGGAGAGGAAATTGAGAAAAGCCTTTTAAATAGGAAGAAAAACAGCATGTTGTAAAATACCACTGAGTAAAACACTGAAGGGGAAAGGTTATACATATTTAAATAATATTTAAACAGAACCGTGAACAATCTTATGTGCACAAAAATACCAACGGGGGGAGAGCCGAGAGGGACCACCACGAGTCACGTGAAGGGCAAACGGTGGATGGCAAGGAGTTAATGGGGGCGGGGCGAACAGCACACCTGGATAGAAAATACAGGATGAGTCAACAGTACACGTGGAGAAAGGAAAATAAATGTTTTTGGTTTTTTTTTTGTTTGTTTGGTTTTTGGGGGTGGGGGGGGGGAGGGGGGAGGTGGGGATTTAGAACGTTAGACAGATTATCATGTTCCGGGTAGAAGGGAAAAAAACTAAGAGCCAAGCAAAACACGATTAAGATAACAAACACCGACGGGGGTACAACTACAAGGCCGCACACGAGGAGCAGAACGCGATTAAATAATTACAAGTTACAGGAAATTCAAACCAAAAGTAACTATAATCAAAACAATAACGCATGGACGATAAAATAACGAGTTGAAATTTGACAATCTATCTGGGGAAATGGGGGAGAAACACGTGGTCGAAGAACGAACGAACGAACGAATAAGAATTAATAAACGAATGAGAACAGAGAAGGAAATGTTTTTTTTTTGGATTTTTTTGAGTTGTGATTTACACAAGGAAGAGGGCTATGGGGTGAAAATATTGGGAAAACAGAGAACGAAAGTTATTGGATCACAAAAACACGGACCGCTGAGAGAAAAACAAAGCCTCAAGGTTGTACAGTGTTCACTGTACAACTACAAGGCCTCAAAACACGACCCGAATTAACACGATTTTCAATACAGGTATGAAAGATTTGCACCGAAAATCTTCGTCGGGAGACAATATATACACCATAAAATAAATAGTTATAACGAAAATACAAATGGGAACAATTACTTAACTTCGATTTCGATGGATAGCATGGAGAGCTGAGAATAAACGAACCCTCGCCAGCAAGACCGGAAACGGAAGTGACCGGAACCGGAATGGAGGTGCAAGATTGTGAATCAAACAAAGACGGGTGAAACAAACTCCAATTGAACTCTTTTCAATTTGTTATGCATACTTCCGCATCCGCAAGATGGCGGTCTCCATTGAGTGATTTGGTGCGTCCATGCTTGGTATTCTCAAGGGATCCAGCATAATCTGGTTTTCAACATAATACGTACGCGTTTATTCACACCGGCTTCGCCGTGCATGTGAGCAGCCGTGCATGTGCCTATTAGCTTTTAAATAGTCGCTAATGCCGTTTATAACATTAAACAAAGAAATTTGGAGGAATCCCGACATCTGTGAGGTAAGTTTTGCTTACAGAACTGAGCGAAGATCTACTGTGATCAATATACCCCACAAGGGTTGCGTAATAACATGATCCTTCTGCATCGTTGGAATGACCAGTAACGCCGATGCGTTCGATATTTGATAATCATTTTAACAATTGGTTTTTTGTTTTTCACACTGAATGAAAGACGTGAAGGCAGAGCATATCGATTGTGATATTCTCTCGGTAAGCCGTGACGTAACGCGCCACGTCATAATTCTGTTTCCGGGTCCAAACGCGTGCGTTACGTCACACTTACCAAGAGGTATGCCTCTGGGCTCGATTAGTGCACCCAATCTTCGGCACAAAATTGTACGACACACAAACTATTCTTGGGAAAAATTCCAGAGGCATAGAAAAGGCCCCTTTATATGGTATGTGCCATGTGACAAACGAAAGAAAAGAAGGGACATATTCCATAGCTTGTAGAAAATGCCAAATCATAGGAAATAAGGGATATTCCATGGCCTGTGGAAAATGCCAGATGATAGAAAATAAGGGACATTCAAAAAAATCTCATCTGCATACTGTACTATACTCTTGTGTCCTTAGGAGGAACCAAGTAATGCTCTGGAAAAGTTCATATAAAGGGGTGCCAATTTGATTCATACAGCTGCATGAAGAAATAAATGTATTTTAACCTTTATATGTAGGGTGCCCCTTTATATGAACTTTCCTAGATCAATATATATATATAT
>NC_136274.1:28680036-28822536 GCF_964187855.1 Myxine glutinosa
ACTACTTCTGCGATTAATTTAAAACCTTGAAAAGGCACATCCTCGGGTCCCCAGCAATATACCTGGCAAGTTTAAAGTATATCGGACCCGTGGTTGTCGAGAAACAGCGGTCACAGACAAACACACACACACACACACACACACACACACACACACACACACACACACACACACACACACACACACACACACACACACAGAGTTTACTGGAATTATAGATAGATGTCGACATTTTCCCCGAATGTTATTTTAGGCGGTGTATTTTCGTGTATCATCGTGGCGCGATTTTTATAAATATATCTCGGCAATTTCCCGTGTGTTCGTGAATGTTCTCAATTATTTCTGACACCGAGTCTAAAACCATCGATAAAAATTAAATCAGATGGTGAATTCGATAAAATCGTGAGGGTGACTCTCAATGAATGGGCTTTATTTTACAGGCCTTTGAGAAATCATTTCGTTCTATAAACGGAAACTTTCATGGGATTCTCTTCCCGTTTTTTTTCAACCGAGTCTAACACTATGTTAGCGACTGTTAAAAATGAAATGATATATCGAACTAGAATTGAAATAAACCTGTGTGAGAGAGAAAGACAGCACGGGCCTAACTAAACAGGCCTCAAAACCATTCGAGGTAATAAAATGGTGGATTGTGGCGGACACAAAAGCCCACTGGCGTGGTGACATCATTCCACGCACCAAGTGGGCGGTGGCCACGCCCGAGGGGTAGGCGTGGCCTCATGATATACACCGGGCGACCAGCCCGGAACATTTCAGTGTTACAGTGTAGTCTTACAATAAAGACGTTTATATGTTACCGCTTGTCCGCTTCCTCCTTGCTCACAAGCAGCGCGCGTAACACCGCGCTTTACTGGTGACCCTCGACGTTGGATCTGCCGGAGCGATCCTTCCACACGCGACGCCATCGCCATGGCCGACTTCGTCAAACTTCCGGAATTTTGGGAGGCTCAGGCCGAAGTCTGGTTCGTCCAGGCCGAAGCCCAATTTCAGCTTCGGCACCTCACCGGCGATGACACGCGCTATTGCCACGTCGTCGCCTCCCTCGGGCCCGGCATAGCCGCTCGAGTTGTGTCCGTCCTTCGCCACCCACCGAAAGGCCACAAGTACGAGGCACTCAAGCGGCTACTCCTAGCCACGTTCAGCCTCACGGACGACGCACGGGCCGACCGCCTCCTGGATCTCCCCGAGCTCGGTGAGACGCGCCCGTCGGTCCGAATGGACCATATGCTGTCACTGTTGGGCGACGAAGCCCCCGGTTCGCTATTCCGGGCGCTTTTCCGTCGCCAACTTCCAGCGCAGGTTCGCCTCGCGTTGGCCGGGACCGGGCTAACGGAACCCCGAGCATTGGCGGCCGAGGCGGACAAGTACTTCGCCGCTTCGGACACGCGGACGAGCGTCGGCGTGGCCGTCACGGCATTCGACGCTGATGTTCAGCAGCGCGCTGATGTTCAGCAGCGCGCTGATGTTCAGCAGCGCGCTGATGTTCAGCAGCATGCTGATACGCACCTCGTGAACGCCGCCACGCCCCGCCCACCGCCGCGGCGAAAACCGCCACCGCGGGGAAACCCGTCGACTCCACCGGCCTGGCGGAGCCAGCCGCGCTCCTCCAGCTCCACCACCTGGTGCTGGTTCCACACCAAGTTCGGCCACGAAGCTCGGCGGTGTCATCCGCCGTGCTCCTTCAACGGGTCGGGAAACGCCCGGGCCGGCGCTCAATATTGGCGATGAGCGCCGGCCGTTCGAGCAGCCTGCTGTTCATAACGGACACCTTCTCCGGGCGCCGTTACCTGTGCGACACGGGAGCGCAGGTGAGTGTCATTCCCGCCGGCACGTCAGACAAGCACGCCGCGGGTGGGGGCCCCGCGCTGCTTGCCGCGAACGGGACGCCCATCCGTACGTACGGAAAACGCTGCCTCTCTCTGCGGTTTGGAGGGCAGGTTTTCCGATGGACGTTCGTCACCGCCGACGTGCCCATGGCACTGCTTGGCGCGGACTTCCTGTGCGCTAATGGGCTCCTAGTCGACGTCAAACGCAGACGGCTTGTCCAGGCCGAGACGTTCAGCTCGCTCGCTTGTGTGTTGCCCAGCTCAACGAGCGGCTTGCCAAGCGGCTTGCCGAATGATTCGGTTCCGGCCACGTTGGTCTGTACGCTTCCGGCAGCGGACGCATTCACCCGCCTCCTCGCCGGTTTCCCGGTCCTCACGCGGCCCACCTTCTCGGCGGGGGCCGTCAAGCACGGGGTGGCCCATCACATCCCCACCGTCGGGCCACCGGTCTACGCCCGGGCACGCCGCCTCGAGCCGATGAAGCTGGCCGTGGCAAAAGCGGAGTTCGCTACCCTGGAGCGACTCGGCATCGTTCGGCGCTCGGAGAGCGCTTGGGCGTCGCCGCTGCACATCGTGCCGAAGCCCGGCGGGGGATGGCGACCGTGCGGGGACTATCGCCGTCTCAATGACGCCACGACTCCCGACCGCTACCCCGTCCCCCACATTCAGGACTTTTCCGCCCGTTTGGCGGGCAGGTCCTTCTTCTCGAAGGTGGACCTCATACGCGGCTACCATCAGGTCCCCGTCAGGCCGGAGGACGTCCCGAAGACGGCGGTCATCATGCCATTCAGACTCTTCGAGTTCCTGCGCATGCCCTTCGGTCTGAAGAATGCGGCTCAGGCGTTCCAGCGACTGATGGACAGCGTCCTGCGCGACTTGGATTTTGTCTACGTCTACCTGGACGATATCCTCGTCGCCAGCGCGTCCCGCGAAGAGCACCTACGCCACCTCCGCACGCTCTTCGAACGCCTGGGCCAGCATGGCCTGATTGTGAACCCCGCAAAGTGCCGGTTCGGCACCGCCACAATCGATTTTCTGGGGCACCGTGTCACCAGGCACGGAGCCGTCCCCCTGCCGGCCAAGGTGGAGGCGGTGAAGGGGTTTCCGCGCCCCCGCACGATCAGAGGGCTGCAGGAGTTCCTGGGCATGGTGAACTTTTACCATCGGTTCCTGCCCCGTATCGCCCAGCTCCTGCGCCCCCTGCACGAAGCTCTCCGAGGTAAGCCGGGCAAAGGCGACGTTACCTGGACCGAGCAGATGGACACGGCGTTCACGGGCGCGAAGCTCGCCTTGGCTAACGCCACCATGCTCGCGCACCCGGTGCCCGATGCACCAATCGCCCTCACCACCGATGCCTCGGACTACGCGGTGGGCGCGGTGCACGAGCAATGGGTGCGTGGAGCTTGGCAACCGCTGGCGTTCTTTAGCCGGCAGCTTCGCCCGCCCGAACGCCGTTACAGTACCTTCGACCGCGAGTTGCTCGGACTTCACTTGGCGGTCAGGCACTTCCGCCATCTGCTCGAGGGCCGGGCGTTCACTGCCTTCGTCGACCACAAGCCGCTGATCTTCGCGATGGGCAAGGTCACCGAGCCGTGGTCGGCCCGGCAGCAGCGTCACCTCTCGGCCGTGTCCGAGTACACGACGGACATCCAGCACGTCGCGGGGAAGGACAACCCGGTGGCGGATTGCCTTTCCCGGGCCGTCGCCCACGCAGTCCACCTCGGCATCGACTATGCCCGGATGGCAGCGGACCAGGCCGCTGACCCCGACGTCCAGGCCTTGCGGACCGCCGTCACGGGCCTCCGCGTCACCGAGGTGCCGTTCGACGGCGCGGGCACGGCCCTCTTGTGCGACGTCTCCCTCGGGCGTCCTCGCCCCATTGTGCCCGCGGGCTGGCAGCGCCAGGTGTTTGACGCCATCCACGGCCTGTCCCACCCGGGCGCGAGGGCCTCCCAAAGGCTGATCGCCGACAAGTTCGTCTGGCATGGCCTCCGGAAGGCCGTCCGCGGCTGGGCCAGGACGTGCCTCGCGTGCCAGCGCGCCAAGGTGCACCGGCACACCCAGGCCCCGTTGGCCCCGTTCACGGTGCCGGAACGCCGGTTTGACCACGTCCATGTGGACCTGGTGGGACCTCTGCCCCCCTCGCGGGGTTTCACCTACGTCCTCACCATGGTGGACCGCACCACCCGGTGGCCGGAGGCCGTGCCCTTGGCGTCGACAACGGCGGCCGATGTCGCGCAGGCTTTCATCGCCACCTGGGTCGCCCGGTTCGGCGCCCCCTCAGACATCTCATCCGACCGCGGCCCCCAGTTCACCTCGGAGCTCTGGGGGGCGGTTGCGCAGGGGCTCGGGGTCCGGCTGCACCGAACCACGGCCTACCACCCCCAGGCTAACGGCCTGTGTGAGCGATTTCACCGCTCATTGAAGGCCGCGCTCCGGGCCACCCTCCGCGACGGCGGCTGGGTCGACAGGCTCCCCTGGGTCCTGCTGGGCCTCCGGACGGCGCCCAAGGAGGACCTGCGCGCATCCGCGGCGGAGTTGGTCTTCGGGCAACCGCTGCGGGTGCCGGGCGAGTTCCTCCCCGACTCCACGGCACCATGGTCCGCGGCACAGCAGCGCTCCGCTCTGCAAGAGACCGCCCAGAGGTTCGCCCCGGTGCCAACGGCATGCCATGGGCACCCACCGACGCACGTCGCCCCGGAGCTTCGCACGGCGGAGTACGTCTTCGTCCGCCACGATGCCCATCGGACACCACTGCGGCCCCCGTACGACGGGCCTTTCCGCTTGCTGGAGACCGGGGCGAAGCACTTCACCCTGGACATCGCCGGTACTCCTGACCGCGTTTCAGTAGACCGCCTCAAGCCGGCCCACCTCGATGTGGACCATCCACCGCCAGTGGCCCGACCCCCACGTCGGGGCCGCCCTCCTGCGGGCGGACCCCCGGCACCGCCCAGCCCCACCGCCACGCCGCCCCCCGGTCCTGAACCCATCCCAGGGGCAGCCAGGGGCATCCCACCTGGCATCCCTGCACCCCGGACGCCGCCGATCGCCAGCGGGCGCTTCGGCCGGGTCATTCGTCTGCCCCGCAAACTGGCCCTCCAGGTGCGCGGGAATTCTGGGGGGGCACTTGTGGCGGACACAAAAGCCCACTGGCGTGGTGACATCATTCCACGCACCAAGTGGGCGGTGGCCACGCCCGAGGGGTAGGCGTGGCCTCATGATATACACCGGGCGACCAGCCCAGAACATTTCAGTGTTACAGTGTAGTCTTACAATAAAGACGTTTATATGTTACCGCTTGTCCGCTTCCTCCTTGCTCACAAGCAGCGCGCGTAACGCCGCGCTTTAGGATATTTGTTTACATGAAGCCTCTCCAAGAATGGGTGGAGCTATGGGTGGAGCTACTCTGCAAACGCACTAAGCCACACCCCCGGACAGACGGATCACCTACACCTATTATAATATACAGTATATATATATATATATATATATACCAGGTGTGTTTTGAACATATATATATATATATATATATATATATATATATATATGGGCACCCACCGACGGACACCATATATATATATATATATATATATATGTTCAAAACACACCTGGTCACGAGTGTGCCGCAATGACCGGGTCCTCAGTCGAGGTCCTCAGCATCATCCCGTTTCGGCCCTTCAACCTCGATACGGTCAGCTAAGGTGGGCCAGCAGGGGCACATACACATCCACATGCAGCAACTACACCTGGATGCGTACATACCCCCACCCCCAGCCAGTGCGAACGCAGACTACATCAACAACACCTCCACATCCAGAATCCACAGTGTTACGTGGTCCCCTCGGTGACTACCTGGTCTCAGTGACCCCCGGACCGTGAGAGGAACTTCGCCAGAAAGTAGTAGTTTATATGCGCTTTCGCAACACAATCCCTATGAATTCCACCCAAGAGAAAACTGATGTTCAATGATATATTTCAAGGGTAATGATACCAAACAATTTCAATGATACAATCAAGGGTATATTCCCCGAGCAATCCACCATCCACAATTCACACTCAACAATCAATCAATCCCCTAGAGGTTTAAGATGGCCATCTTATATATGTGTGTCCCCTTTTGTACTCACGACCCCCTTTTGGTCTCTGCCCCTCACAATGTCTCTGGGCCCCTCCTGACCAAGATGATGGTCGGCGTCGCCGCACTCGGGCGGTTGAACGAACCCCGGGTGGACGTGTTTCCACCGGGCAGGTATCGTACCAGGCACCACAGCTGCAGCCCCTCGTGGTCACGCGAAGCGGGTACGGTAAAGCAAGCAAAAGCCCCACGCCGCTTGCAACGCGTGTTAGGCCCCAACGTGCGACCCGTACGCGTCTTTTTGACGGTGCCGTGAACGGTGCCAGACGCGGGGTCGATGCACGGCCCCACGTCAACTTGACGTCTCCACCGGGTAGGTACACGTCCCGGTAACTCCTCTCGCCAGACGGGCTTCGGAACGCCGCTTTTCCACGCGGCGCAAGGTCGATCCCACCTTTCGTCGGAGCGGGGCAAGGAAGAAGAATCCTCCTCGCTTTTCTTCCTCGTGTCTTTTCCTCTTCCGTTTCCGGTCTCTTTTCAGAAGGGCTCCTGACCCTCCAACCACAACAACCCTTAATCTACTACACATGGATAAGCAAAGACCTGAATGGTAATTCACATACATTCACATAAATATGTAACACTCCCCCCCTTCCAGAAAGAAAGTTTGAACCCAGCGAAAACTTTCTTTGCCGGCCAATTTGGAGAAACAAACCAGATAACTCAACCCCCCCCCCCCCCCCCACATTATCAGTTCCCCCCGGGCACAGTTATCACTTAAAAATAAAGCAACCAAAATTTCACCACAACCCCCCCCCAGATTACTCACTCTGGACTAAGCACCAGCAACGACATTGTCCCTGCCCTTTACATGTTCAATTTCCCGTTGGACTCCTGCCAAGCCAAACTCCATCTCATGACCCTCTGACTTTGACCGTCAGTTTCTTGTGAATGAAGGTTAAGGGGTTGATCAAAGATCCAAAGTTAAGCAACTCGATAGCACTTTTTCCGGGAGGCCAAGCCGAGTATTCACTACATGGATGCCTTTAGGAACGTGGAGTTCACGGTTAGTCCGTGCAGGAAAGTTCTCTACATGGGCGCCTTGAGGAACGTGGAGTTCACGGTTAGTCCGTGCATGAAAGTTCCCTACATGGACGCCTTTAGGAACGGCGTTCACGGTTAATCCGTGTAGGAATCTTGGCTCGGCGGCTCCGCCGCATTCAGTGCTTCAACTTCTCAGAACTTCCCTAATAATTATGGTGGGACCACTTGTCCCTGTAGTCCCATGAATAGCGGTCTCCTTCTCGGCCACTACTTTGACAATCCTTCCTTCGGGAGCTGCCGTAACTCAGGGAGCCTCCATAATAATATTGATTGCGGCCACCCCCAAAACTACCGCCCAGTTGTCCTCTCCTGTAGACCTCTCGACGCCTACGAAATGCCTTCCCTACTGTTATGGTCCGACCCTCCAAATCCTTGCCATTCCAATTCTTCTCTGCCTCTCTGGCGTCTTTTGTGCTGGCAAACGTGACAAAGCCGAACCCTCTTGACTGTTGCGTTTCCCTGTCTCTTACCAACCGCACTTCCACCAGCGGCCCATATCTGTTGAAGACAGAGGTCAGAACTTCTTCCTCTGTTTTGAAGTTCAGTCCCCCTACAAATAACTTGGCACTTTTGTCGCCATCCCGAGCTGGTGTGGTGTTATTTTCCCTGCTGGGCTCTTTACCAACCCTCAGGTTACCATAAACTTGACCCCCGGCCAAATCATTCCCGATAACCACAGATACACCCTCTACAGGAAGCGTGGCTTGTAAACCGACGGTGACCGGTCCTGACACCAAATCGGACTCCAAATGGATGACATGAAGTGGAGCACTAACACCGCCCCCGATCCCCTGTAAACGAACACTATCCCCCGTTGCTGTCTCCTCGGACCATGGCAAAATGCCTTCAAGCATTAAAGATTGATGTGCCCCTGTGTCCCTCAATATCCTAACCGGTCTCCGGTTATTCGAGGCTCCATCCCGTGACACAAACCCCTCTGAAATAAATGGTTGGTAACCCTTTTGATGGCGATTTCTCACAATGGCCATTGCATTTGGAGTCGTAATAGTCGGACTCCGCTCTGGGTCTTCCCTTTTCATGCGGTAACAACTGGACATCAAGTGTCCAGGTTTCTTGCAAAAAGCGCAAGTAGGCCCGGAGGAAAAACTCGTGGTCTGCCTCGGGCCCCCCGAACTATAAGTTTGTCTTGGGCCCGCATCCCTCTGATTTCGAACAGGTGGGGTATCCGCGTTGTCCCCATAATCCTCTCGAGGCCGCCGCCATGTATGGTCGTTCTCCGCACCTGCTGTTCCCCACCTCCCCTGCGGAGATCTAGGCGAGGAGTTAGGTTCGTGGACCCCTATTCGGTGGGTTAAGGCATAATCATCTGCCATGGTGGCTGCGTCCCACAACTTTGGTACTTTCTTTTCCTGCAGGTACACTTTGATGTCCTCGTGGACACACTGCTGAAATTCCTCCACCAGGATCAAGTCACGCAATGTTTCGAAGTCTTTCCCGACTCCTTTTGACTCACACCACCGATCAAACATGTTTTCTTTCACTCTGGCAAATTCCACATGGGTCTCACTCTCCCTCTTCCTGGCATTCCTGAATTTTTGCCTGTAAGCTTCCGGAACCAACTCATAGGCTTTGAGGATGTGCTTCTTCAGTACCTCATAATCTGCACATTGGTCCATTGGTAGTGCCGAATAAATCTCTTGAGCTTTTCCCACCAGCACACTTTGCACGAGTATGGTCCAGGCCTCCTCCGGCCAGTTTAATTGTCGAGCCACTTTCTCAAAGTGTGGAAAAAATTTCGCGACCTCCTTTTCACTGAACGGTGGAACCAGCCTCACATGTCTGCCCACATCCCAGGTTTTCTGGTTAGGTGTCGACCCCGTCAGCAAGGGTGGTGCCTCTCCCCATTCTCTCCTTAACTCCAGCTCCTTGAATTTGATTTCTTGCTGAAGCTCCATGTCACGTTCCCTTAATTCCCTTTCCGCTTTTCTCTCCTCTGCTTCGAGGTCCCTTGCAGCTCTCCTCTCCTCTGCTTGTTTCTCTTCTCTCCTCTCTTCTGCTTTCCTTTCTTCTTCTGCTCTTTCCTTTTCTGCTTTCCTTTCTTCTTCTGCTCTTTCCTTTTCTGCTTTCCTTTCTTCTTCTGCTCTTTCCTTTTCTGCTTTCCTTTCTTCTTCTGCTCTTTCCTTTTCTGCTTTCCTTTCTTCTTCTTTAATCCGTTCCTGGCTCCGTAATTGCAACTCCAGTTTCCGGAGCTCAACATCTTCTGGTTCTTCGGGTAGCCACTCCCAGGCTAACTCGTCCCATGTTCCTAATCCCACCATAGATTGTATCACCGTGGCCTGCAACTCTGCCTTCCTCAAATTAGTTCGGACCTCCAAGTTAAAATGTTTGGCCAATTTCAAGAGGTCCGACTTTAGTAACGCTCGGAACTGTGCCTCACTCGGTGTTACCGCAAAGTTCTGTGCCACAAACGCCATGGTGACTATCGTTAACACCTGTTAACCTTCACCCAAGACTTTACCCCAATTTCCCCCAAAATTTACCAATTCTGATTTACCAAATTTACCAATTAATACTTAATTAATAAATTTTAATTAATAAAAATATTATTTTATTATTTTATACAATTTTAGATCCCGGACGTAGACCCAATTGCGAATCCGCAAATCGTAATTTGGACGAGCCCCCAATTCTGTTACGTGGTCCCCTCGGTGACTACCTGGTCTCAGTGACCCCCGGACCGTGAGAGGAACTTCGCCAGAAAGTAGTGGTATATATGCGCTTTCGCAACACAATCCCTATGAATTCCACCCAAGAGAAAACTGATGTTCAATGATATATTTCAAGGGTAATGATACCAAACAATTTCAATGATACAATCAAGGGTATATTCCCCGAGCAATCCACCATCCACAATTCACACTCAACAATCAATCAATCCCCTAGAGGTTTAAGATGGCCATCTTATATATGTGTGTCCCCTTTTGTACTCACGACCCCCTTTTGGTCTCTGCCCCTCACAATGTCTCTGGGCCCCTCCTGACCAAGATGATGGTCGGCGTCGCCGCACTCGGGCGGTTGAACGAACCCCGGGTGGACGTGTTTCCACCGGGCAGGTATCGTACCAGGCACCACGGCTGCAGCCCCTCGTGGCCACGCGAAGCGGGTACGGTAAAGCAAGCAAAAGCCCCACGCCGCTTGCAACGCGTGTTAGGCCCCAACGTGCGACCCGTACGCGTCTTTTTGACGGTGCCGCGAACGGTGCCAGACGCGGGGTCGATGCACGGCCCCACGTCAACTTGACGTCTCCACCGGGTAGGTACACGTCCCGGTAACTCCTCTCGCCAGACGGGCTTCGGAACGCCACTTTTCCACGTGGCGCAAGGTCGATCCCACCTTTCGTCGGAGCGCGGCGAGGAAGAAGAATCCTCCTCGCTTTTCTTCCTCGTGTCTTTTCCTCTTCCGTTTCCGGTCTCATTTCAGAAGGGCTCCTGACCCTCCAACCACAACAACCCTTAATCTACTACACATGGATAAGCAAAGACCTGAATGGTAATTCACATACATTCACATAAATATGTAACAACAGCACCAAACAAACATGGTGGAACACTCAAACACCCACCTTTATACCCTTCACCACTCACCAACAAAACACACCAGATCATTCATACACACAAATACACACACAACACCAACCAACCACCTACCCTTACAACATACACCACTCAACATACAAAAACACACACACACTCATGCAAAAATTCATTCATGCAAAAACACACACCTTCACCCACTCACCCACTCACTCACATACAAAAAATAAGAATTAATAATACAGTCATACCCCGTTTTACACCATTTCGACCTACGTCAAATCCGACCTTACGCCACTCTTCTCGAGTAAATTTCAGTTCAGCGAACGTCATTATGTGCGACTTTACGTCACTCCTACAGACGTGAAAAAAATTAAACAATTTAAACAATTGGATGTTTCAACGTTTTAACGATCGTTGATCATTGTTTTAACGTTGATGTTGTAACGATCGAAACAATTTAAAATACAATAAAAAGCACATTAAAAATATTTTAAAATGTACGTACAGTATACGTACGCGTAGCTGCTGGTTCTCATTCAAAACAAAGGCGACGCCATATGCATTTTGTCCTGTGCTGCGGTCGCGTGCTTGCTTTGCCTTTTGCTGGTATTTTTGTGATTATTCCTTTACTGTGTAAAGGTTCCTTTACTGTGTAAAACAACCAACGTAACGTGGCAACGGCGAAACATGAGGATGCCGGCTCGGACGTACAGTATACGTTTGTATATATATATAGGCAGGACCCAGTACCTCAAATGATGGGGGCTCATAGTGCGAGAGGACTGGGGGGTGATAGTGGGAGATAGTGTCCGATGTAGAGGGATGGTAGCTCTACCATCCCTCACGTTGGGGCAAAGGAGCAGTAGATTTATGGGGTTTGGCAGTGTGAACTAGCCGAGGGCGGGCTAGGATATTGTTAGGGATTTAGAAGGATGACAATAGGAGACCGAGATTTAAGTAGAGACATTGATACAGGTAGAGGGGACATAGTCAGATTAGAAGGATGTTAATGACGAGGGAAGTGCTTAGTATAAGGGAAGACAGGGAAAGCACAAGTATTAGAGGGAAGTAGTTAGTTAGATGATGCTGTGTGTGTGTAATTGTGGGTGCCTCTTGGTCTTGGTGAAATGAGGCATTGGTCGAGAATGGTTGTGTGTGTGAGAATCTGGTTATCGTTGAACTTGGTGAAATGAGGCAATGGTCTGGGTTGACCGGAGAAAGTGTATGAGTGGTGTATTGAGGACATGTGTAATGGTGTTGAGTGATTGACTTGCATGGGGTGCAAGTGGATAAATGGAGAGAATACTTGGTGTGTGGGAATAAATGGTGTGTGGAGTGAGTGGTGTGGAATGAGTGGTGTGGAGTGCATGGTGCGAAGGAGTGGATGGGGGACGGGGGAGGGTGGACCCCTTCACGAATACCCGGGGAGGGTAGTTTAAAGTTAGGTAGAGGAAGTAGGTAAATTGTTTGGAAATTGATATCTGTGGTGCAGGAAGTAGGAAGAAGTGCTTGTTTGGGTGCATGAGTACGTATGTGGAATGGCCCGACCAATAGAAAACAACGGAGGGACTCCCGACGGGGAGCGGCAAAGATTCAGGGCGAAGCCGCAGCCTCCTCCAGTTATTTACTCTAGTTTTACGAATTACGGTGTTTGTCTTCATTTTAAGGCATTTTAAAGACATTATGCCCGGTTTACGTCAAAATCCGAGTTACGTCACGGCTTATGGGACCAGTTAATGACGTCGGCCGGGGTATTACTGTAGTAACAAAAAAAAAAAAAAACACACACACAACCAACCACCTACCCTTACCAACATGCACCACTCATGCAAACATGCAAAACCACACCCACTCATGACCCACTCCTGCAACACACACACACACACACACACACACACACACTAACCTCCATTTCTATTCCGTAACCTCAACCTACACCATTCGACATGCCTCCATAAACTTCCTCCAAATCCAAAATGAGCCGTTCAAGGCAACCTGGGCCACCTTGTCACACAGCCTCCTTCTTTCTGTCCCACACACTCCAAGCCGAGCAAGAAATGCAGAAAAGGAATTTCCAACATACCCTCTGCACCCCACCTCAAATGGCTGACACGAAACTCGCCAACCCTTCTCCCGGCACTCTGTGGGCACTGTACTTTCCTCTCTTCCTCTCGTGCACCTAACCCCATGTTCTCTTCCCAAGGTACAGACAATTCCCCTAAGATGACCTGTCTTGTTGCACCTGACCAAATGACAATGGCAGGCCGCAACCTTGTCACACAGATCTCTTCTGGGAATACCAATTGTGGCTTTCGGTCTGCCACCACCTGCCAATCACAAGCATCTGACAGCCCTCTTGCTTTCCACTTCCTCCTCTTTTATATACTAGGGCATGCCCGTACTATATCTATATCTAAAATTATATCCCCCCCTCTATTTACATGAAATGGTTTGGTCCATGAAATGTTTTGGTCCATTCGCAACGCCAAAGCGAACGGCGAACGCTTTACATGAAATGGTTTGGTTCATGAAATGTTTTGGTCCATTCGCAACGCCAAAGCGAACGGCGAACGGCTTGCGAGTACAGTGACAATCCCCCCGGGGTTTTAATTAGTTTTAAAACATCGTTTAACGCCAACATAGCGCCAACATAGTTTGCCGACGGGAAATAAATGAATACGCTCTCAAATGTGCCATCCGAGGCAGAGTGTGTTCGCCACGTTCGGCACACGCGATAGCTTGCTGCTCTCTGATTGGTTGAATCGTTTTTTGGACATAGCTCGGTAACTACTTGTCCGATTAATTTCAAACCTTGAAAAGGCACATCCTCGGGTCCCCAGCAATATACCTGGCAAGTTTCAAGTATATCGGACCGGTAGTTGTCGAGAAACAGCGGTCACAGACAAACATACACACATACACACATACAAACACACAGAGATTACTGGAATTATAGATAGACTAGGGCATGCCCGTACTATATATACTAGGGCATGCCCGTACTATATATAAGCTAGGACGTGCCCGTACGTGGGTGCCCGTTCCTTGCCAAAAAAAAAAAAAAAAAAAAATTTTGTGTAGGGGTGTGTGTGTGTAAACATCCTAGGGCGTGCCCGTACGTGGGTGCAAAAAAACATGTGTGCAAACAACAACAACAAAAAAAAAACTTTGAAACCACGTGGCAGTAACGACCACAGAACCCCCCCCCCCTCTATTTACATGAATGGTTTGGTCCATTCGCAATGACCACAGAACCCCCCCCCCCCCTCTATTTACATGCAATGGTTTGGTCCATTCGCAACGCCAAAGCGAACGGCGAACGGCTAAATCGCCATAGCTCGGTAAGTACTTGTCCGATTAATTTCAAACCTTGAAAAGGCACATCCTCGGGTCCCCAGCAATATACCTGGCAAGTTTCAAGTATATCGGACCGGTAGTTGTCGAGAAACAGCGGTCACAGACAAACATACACACATACACACATACAAACACACATACAAACACACATACAAACACACATACACACATACACACAGAGATTAATGGAATTATAGATAGATATCTAAAAGTATATCCCCCCCCCCCCCCCTCTATTTACATGCAATGGTTTGGTCCAAAGCTAACGGCTTGCGAGTACGGTGACAATCCCCCCCCTCTATTTACATGAAATGGTTTGGTCCAAAGCTAACGGCTAGCGGAGTTTGGTAAAGAAATCGCCATAGCGTGCACAAATGCGCAGGAAAGCGAAAGAATCGCAAATTAGTTTTAAAACATAGTTTAACGGCAACATAGCGGCAACATAGTTTGCCAACGCGAAATAAATGAATACGCTCTCAAATGTGCCAAAAAAAAAAAAAAAACGCTACCCGTACGCTCTACCCCGCCCGTACGCCCGTAAACAAAAAAAAAACAACGCTCTTCGCTTCCGCCCTTCGCTCTGACTGAATTGGGAGAAATAATGCGCATAAGAAATCGAGAAATTATTATTTTCTCCGGAAGAAATCGAATTACGTACCGTAATGGCGCACGCGCTGGGCTCAGCATCAGCTCGCTCTCACATCGGCCACGCCTACGCAATAACGCGTTCTGTGATTGGATGCCAGAAGTGCAGTCCTCACTGTCCGGAAGTTCGTATATCGCAGTTACGATGAATCGCAAAGTCGTTTTTATTAGTTTTAAAACATAGTTTAACGCCAACATAGCGCCAACATAGTTTGCAAACGTGAAATAAATGAATACGCTCTCAAATGTGCCATCCGAGGCAGAGTGTGTTCGCCACGTTCGGCACACGCGATAGCTCGCTGCTCTCTGATTGGTTGAATCGTTTTTTGGACATAGCTCGGTAAGTAATTGTCCGATTAATATGAAACCTTGAAAAGGCACATCCTCGGGTCCCCAGCAATATACCTGGCAAGTTTCAAGTATATCGGACCCGTGGTTGTCGAGAAACAGCGGTCACAGACAAACATACACACATACACACATACAAACACACATACACACAGAGATTAATGGAATTATAGATATATATATATATATATATATATACACACACACACATATATGTATATTTTTATTTTACTACTTTTTTATTTATATACATCTATACTATAGGAAAAAGCCATCTAGAACAGCGTTTGTCCATCCGTATGTATGTATTGTCGTGTCGCCGGTGAACAAGTTCATGGGCAGCATATAGCCAAACAGTTTGCTTTAACTCCAAGGTGAATAAGCCAAAAATTGGTGGTCAGTCCGTCGTGCACAGGCGAAGAAAACCAGGATGCTTACCTCAGACGGAACTACACAGAGTTTATTTCTTGAACCCACAAACACAGACACGAGACAAGGAAAATCAACAATACAACAAATTAAAGTACGAGTACCACGATAATGATTTAATGAAAGTAAATGTAATACGATAAAAATGAAAGGTGAGGTAAAATAAATATCCGCTACATTGAGGGACCCTCCAAGCTGACAAAAAAACACACAAGGGGAATGATAAAAGAAAAATAAATGGTTTCGTTTCAAGCCGGCCAGCACTTAGCTTTGCATTTCCAAATGGCTGGTTGGGCTTGCTGGTTGTCGAACCAGAGTCACTGCGTGGGAAGCGCACAAGATAGCGCGGAATCGCCCTCATAGCCAGCCGCCGGCATGAGGCATGCAGGCTGGATAGCCTTCTTTGTTTGGATCGCGACCTCCTCCGTCTCCGAAGATCACCACCGTCAACCAACACCTCACAATGCTGCCCACGCAGCCAAGAGCTCCACACTATCCTCAAAAGTGAGCCCAAACTCCAAGCTCCAGGACCACACAATGGTGCCACCTTCCATGTCCGAGACAGAGAGACAGAGAGAAAGAGAGACAGAGACAGAGAGACAGAGAGACAGAGAGACAGAGAGAGAGAGAGAGAGAGAGAGAGAGAGAGAGAGAGAGAGAGAGAGAGAGAGAGAGAGAGAGAGAGAGAGAGAGAGAGAGAGAGACGGATTCTTACTCTTCGTTATCAAACCTTCTTGCTCGAACCTGGCGTCACACCAACAACACCCCGACCAATCGCAGAGCTCTGCCGAATCATTCCATGGTCTGCTCGACAAATGACGAAGCTCGGGGCGTGGTCTGCCGGCCACGATAGTTTCCATGCCCCTCGTCCTACTCTGGGGGTGTGGCCTTGGTCTTTAGTGGGTTGGTGGGGCGGGGTTGACTTTCAGATTGTAATGTCCGGGTCTCTGTCGGCATCATGTCGGTTGTTGTGGTTTAATGGAGCGCGTTTGCATGGCTGGCTGAGTGAATGTAAAAACATAAGGGAAAATCGCAGGAGGCAATTATATACTGGGAATTATCCTTAAGCCCTATATAACTAACACAAAACCACCCTCCGTGTGGTGACACATAAACACTCCTTAAGCTCACAGTTTTTTCGACTTATGTACATCGAGATGGGCTTCCTACTAGAACGTGGTCCATGCTAATACTACACAATCCTATCTGTACTAGGGTATGTCATCACCTACCCCCACAAACGTAACAGTATGTTTGTATGTATGTATGTATGTATGGATGGATGGATGTCCCCTCAAACGTATACCAATCAGAGCTGAGGATCTGGTCACATGACAGGGTAATGTGATTACGTCTGATGTCATTACGGCGGCGTACAACGGCTGACTCCATACTCCGCCATTTTGATTCCTATACTGTTCAGGCCAAACATATCGTTGAACCTGTCATGTATCACAATCGCCATGCTCTACCTTTATGTTTTTCATGCAGTGTGAAACACAAACAAACTGAGTGTTAAAATTATCATCAAATATCAAAAGCATTGACGTTACGGATCTTCCAACGACACAGTACTTATAGGCCTTCGGCATCAGACCTTCATGCCTCACCTTCAGACAAATTATCCCAGCTTTCTTAATACCGTGGCATTGTTTTCGTAATAATAATAATAGCGTTAATACGAATAACATTATAGTAAATATCCACGGAAGTAAGGGAATTAGCCATGGTTTTTTAATAGTAATATCATTTTCGTAATAATGATAAAGCAACATTAATATTATCGTAAATATAATCGGAACACTAATCCCTTTGTAGTGACTGCAAAGTTACTGGAGGTTAAAATATATCATCTTCTATATATTAAAGTAGCGTCTTCGTATGCGGATGTTATCATTAGCCTTATGTATATATTTGGTATGCGGGTGTCTTCTGATACCCCAGGGAGATGGATGCCCCTGCCTCGCATAATCCCAGGTTACCTGTGGGCAAGGTGTACTACCTGTCAGCCCCCCTTACCAGGGTAACGGTCCGCAGCCATGTGGGTTAAATGGCAGATGGCTCTGTACATCTTGTGGATGAGAGTCCAGTCGACTCCAACATCATGGGCGGAAGAGGATGAATTCCCCAACGGCCGGCAGAAGGACGGAGAGGAGTGGCGACCCCCGTCTATACCACACACCTACTCGTGTGTACCAGCCATGGAAAGGCAATATGATGGCAAACACACCATCATTGCTCGAGGAGACTCGAAAAAGTAGCGGCAGTTTTGTGTCCTTTCGTCACACTGCATCATTACGGGAGACGACATCGCACCGATAGCGTACGACGGCTGACTCCACCGACCGACATTTTAATGTACATATGCCATACAGGCCAAACATGTCGTCGAAGCGGTCGAACCTGTCATGTGTTTTTACACATGGACTGCTGTACGTTGCAGCGATTAGAGTACTACGGCTACGCCGCTGTTAGACTTTCGGTGTTTTTTTTAACGTCAATGACTTCAGTCACGGACTATATAGTCCTCGTCGAGGCCAGGCTTTTTGGAAGGATAAGGAATGTAAATATATGGAGTGAAAGTGAGTATAATGAGTGCATGGTATATGTGAGAAAGATAAATTAAATATGTTGTCTATATATTACACTGATATCTTAAATGTGCATTGTGGAGCGGGGTTGAAATTAATTGCAAAATATCAGAAGTCAGAATCCAGAGAAAAGAAAAGCGGGATGGGAGATTGGAAAGAAGAAGAGAAGAAAGAGCCAGGTTGTTGTGGTTCCACTCCACCTTTGGCTCTTCTTTTTGTGTTAGTTCATTTCCTTTCTTGTTGTATGTACACTGTTGCTTTACTATCAGTACATTGCCTTTTTATACTCTGTAACCTTGCTAATCCACGAGTTTATGTATATTTGTAAATATGAGAAAAATTACACGTAGTTGATTTTAAAAAATGTACCCAACCAAAAAATAGTAACTACAAAAACAGTACGCAACCCTCGACCCTGATTTTGCAACTGGACCTGAAGGCATCTGCTCACGAGTCCTAAAAATTTGCTCTGCTGCTCTTGCACATACTCTTTCTACTCTGTTCACCCTATTATTTGCTCTCAGTCATCTTCCATCTGCTTGGATATCTGCCAACATTACCACATTGCATAAACAAGGTGCAAAAGCGGCTCCCCTAAATTATAAACCCCATCAGCTTATTTCCAACCATCAGCAAGGTCATGGAATCCATAATCGCAGTCACAATTGGCATCAAATCTTTCCTTTTCTCTGATGTCCTCATCTCAGATCATCAATATGGATTCCGATCTGGTCACTCCACCTTGGACCTGCTGCTTATGCTCTCCCAATAATGGATTGAGGCCATCTCTCTAGACCCTGAGATAACGGCCGTCTCTTTGAACATATCTTCAGCTTTCGATACAGTCTGCCACCCCACCTTACTCTTCAAACTCTCTATGTATGACTATGACATGCAAGGCCAACACCACTAATGGCTTCCTGACTTTCACTACTCATACAAATCAGCATGCACTTGTGATATATCAAGATGTAGACGAAACGTACACTATTGGGAATACACACCAGCAAAATTCAGTCAAACCATTCACTACTGCATTGCCGGGATGTCACAAAACTGAAAACCAGAACAGTATTTGCACATGTGCCTGAAGGCAGTAGACCGACGATGCCAAGCTACGAGGAAAAGCGCCATCACTGGATAGACTGTCCTCAGGTGCCTCGGGATTATACTGCCACATTGACACATATGCAACCACTCATCCATCAAGAACATAGTCATCCAAGTGTTTGGGACGTGAATGTAGACGTCCTGACTTCCTAATACGAGGTGACGCAGTTGCTGTGCTGTCAACACCATGGCGTTGGACCTGGGAATCACGGGATGGTTGAAACATAAAGGGTAGAACCGCAGGAGGACTTGGGGGCAGAACACGTTCAGCTGGAGTCGACAGAATGGGAGGTATGTGAGGTGGATCGGGGGGAGCAATATGTGGCCTATCTGAGTCGTCTTCATAACCGAGAGAATCATCACAGGAATCACTGTGCGGATGCGGGATGGTATGTGTTGTCCACGTGGGTACCATGTAACATTCAGATTGTACTCGTAGTACACGATACGATGAACGTCGGAGTTGGGAGCCAGCAAACTTGCGGATGTCACAACAGTTCCCATCCACAGACACAACCAGGTAACGTTCCCGTGCTTGAGACTTGGACCCATCTGAATGTAAGTACACCAGGTCTCCAACATGAACTGCTGGAGTAGCAGGGCATTTTGTTGATGGGGACTTGGACCTCTCGCTATAAATATGGTTCCGGGAGCATTAGGCATGCTGCTCTCGGATAAGGTTCTGATCCAAGATCGGAATCTAGTGGTTAGTGAACTGGTCACGTTGTGTCCACATTTCCCATGCAGACATGCCGTGAGAACTGATACGTGGATTTAATCAGGCAGTAGCTGTGGAAAGCTGACGAGGCGACACTGGAACTCCTAAAGGGTCTTGGTGTAGTAATGCAGCTTCTAATTTCTGAATGGCTTTCTCGGCAACAGGGTTATTGTTGGGGTTTTTGATGCGACCAAGCTCGAAGGAGATGCGGTGATCTTGTAGGAGCTTGTCATCAGTGAGAGACTTGAATGCAAAGGCTTGATCAGTCTGGATGACAGCAGGTGGCCCCTCCTTCGGATGAAGTTCACTGATGAGTCCGAGCAGCAAGTCACGTAGGGTGTCATGGTGTTCGTCATAAATGAGAGAGGAACGGGTGTATGAAGTAATGCACTCACACAAGACCAAGATCAGTTGACACCCACGCTTTAGGACATCTGCTGCAAATGTCACATTAACTGTTTTTGGAGGATCATCAGACGGTTGAAGAATGGCGCATGGAGTGATTTTTCGCAGGGAACCACCATAGTGGTGGCAACTGGTAGTTACATTGTTGATGGACCTATCCATGTCAAGAGCAAATAAGTGGCATGCATCACTTGCTTAAGTTGGTGGCAAGACGGGTGATCAAGCTTGATGTAGAGAGCCGTGACAAGGCCGTCCAGGACCAGGCGAGGAATAACGATGCGTTCACGGGAAGGTTGCAAGGGGTCGTGATATCGGACAACCAATAACCCGTCTTTTGAGATAGTAACTGAAATCAAGAACCTTTTCACATCTTTAATAATGGTCAGCTTTTCGATGGTCGGGTACCTTGATTGAGATGGGCATGTGTTCTGCGTAAATCTGCACACTCAGACTGTAGGGCTAGCCAGGCATAACGGTTTGTAAACGGTAATTTGGAGTAACCGGTGATGATGTCTTGGATGGAGGAATGACGTATAATACAGTTTTCTGTCCACTCTACAAATGAGCAAATTTGGCATTGGAGATTGTCACAATCAAGGTCACTCTGGCTGGCGAAATCTGAGGGGACATTAGCGGAGCCCGCGAGATGGCGGATTGAGGCCTGGAACCGACTGACCGTCGACAGAAAGGTTGAAATGCGGGGACAAGCCGAAAACTCTCCTCAACATAGCTTTTCAAAGGCTTGTACACATGGCTTACTATCGGTCAGTATGCAAGCTTTATGATTGGATTGAAAGATGAATGGTCCAAAGTGTTTCGTAGCCATAGTGATTGAGAGTGCTTCAATTTCGCAGGGAAGCCAAGTGACCTGGTATCCTCACAACTTAGCGCTAAAAAACCAGCAAGTTAATAGGTCACATCGTAGCTCCTATGCCATTTTTCATCACTGAACCATCAGTGATAATCCACAATTGGTCTTCAGGGCATGGAAGGATAATGGTTCTGTTTGAAGAAAGGGCTTTCTGGGCAGTGCGGATTGCTTTGATGAGGTCGGAGGTCCAAGCGATTTTATCTTGGGATAGGCGGCCAGCCACAGCGTCGTCTAATGGCGAGAGTACGCTTGATCAGCCAGAGATAACATGAGCTAGGACTTTGTAAGCGCCAATAAAGGATCGAAGTCCGGAGACCTTTTGGGGGAGGGGGGGGAGGCACACATGGATAATGTGGAGATGCGATGGGGACGGGCTGTTATAGTGCCTTCATTCCACACCAGGATAGTGATGGAAGATGGGCCAATGACAGTATTGGATGCTGACAGATTTAAGCGGTTGGCTTGGAGCGCGTAAAGCAGTCGTTTCCAGTTGATTAACAGTTCGTCTATGCTTGCTCCACCACAATAGAGATCATCAGCGAGTTTGGCCACAACACCCTCCTCCACTATGTATCCAAGGATGCGACATGTTAGTTATTCTCGTGCCGTTTCAGAGCTAGGCATAACAATGGCGGATCGGGCATAGACCCTAACACCACAAAATGGAGTCGCAACACCGCAGTACTTCATTGACTCTTTAGATAGTGGGATTTGATAAAAGGCATTAGTCAAGTCAGAAGTGATAATGTGCTTCCATTTCCAGATGTGTCGAAGAGTGGAATCGCCGTTGGGCATCAAGGAAGGCTGGGATTTGCTATCTCGGCCAACATCGGCAAATGCAGTAACCAGTCGGAACCCGCCACTGGACGTTTTCACCAAGAAAGACAGGTTGAGGTACTCGACGTCGACTCCTGCATCTTCCGGTTTAGCAAAGACACCCATATCTTCTAGTTCATCAAACTTGCGTTGTAGTTATGTGAGGTTGCTGTGAGAGTATAAAGGTAGGCAACCCTTACATTGAGGGGAAGGGACAGGACCCATGTTAACTACCGAATGGAATGAACCAGATGCACCATTGTACTCTTAGGGCCTGGGGTCGAAGACATCGTCATACTCTTGAAGAAGGGCCTGAAATTTACGTCTAATATCAAAGGGAAAGGAATTGTCCGGGTCGAGTGTGCCACTGGCAGAGTAAAGGCTTGGGGCAGTTTTTTGGGGGGTTTGGGTTGAATCTTAGTGGATGAGTGGTACTGGTCTCACCGGTGAGGTTTGAAGGCATGAAGATGGGACGTATTTGACAAAAGTGTTCATGTGATCTAACAATTTGATGATCATATTTGATGAACTAACAATTTGATGAACTCGATACGAGACTTGGGGAAGGCCATATTTCGGTCGAAGGACGATGAGCCTGTTAGTCACTGCGAGGTTCAAGGGCGTATGTAGAATCAGACAAATTGTCAGGGAGGTTTAGCTCGATGTACTCACCGAGCCATACAGTTGAAGTTCGTGGAGGGGCACGGAGCAAATGGGCATGACGGACTGCATGGTGAGTGGGAGAGAAATCAGATGAACCGTGTCGGTATATTGACCCATCATTGAGGATGATGTGTCGTTTAGGTGGATGAACAGAAATGTCATTCAGCTCCATGAAAGGTGTCCCTGCCAAGACATCAACGTCCAGGTTTTCAATAACAAGTCCTTTTAAGGTAAACTGTCAGTCGTCACGGGTCATGATAAAACTGACTTCACCAAGTACTGTGAGTAGGGAGTACTTCACCAAGTACATCAACCTGGTGAGCTGACAGAACTCTTTCTCATGGGTAGACCGAGACGTTTGGCAATCGGTAGGCTCATCATGTTTCCAGTGGCACCACTGTCAATTATGGCACGGATAGTGTGGTGATGGTAAAATGTGTCCAAGTAAGGTGACTGGCATACTTGAATTCTATACGCAGGGGTGGAGGACTTGTCAGAGTCATCTGGAGAGTCGATGGTGGGGTCTGCCACTTCCTCATCATCGTCAGAGGGGTCCAAGATGTTAGATATCTGCCTCAATGTGGCCATATATTTACGATCTTGTTCTGGGATGTAGCTGCACTCGCTGAAAAAAATGGCAGTCCACACGCCCCGCTTAGTGACATAATGGGCAGGATTTTTGGCAGCACTGGGAAGGTTTGTATCTTGGTTTAGGAGTAGATGTTACACGTGGAAAGACAGGTCTCTTTTGACTTTTAGAAAAACCCGGGCCCGCATGACTGTTGTATCTTCACCGGAACGTTATTTCATCTAACAAGGATGGTAGGGCCAGAGAGATTTCCAGTTAGATGGACGCCAATGTATGAGAACGTAGTTCAGTACCATAACGTTGTTTGACTATTTTCGGTGGCGTCGGGTGGATTATTTGAAGCCAGCTGAGGACGTCGACATTTTCGAGGGATGGAGTTAGCTCCTCGTCATCTGCAGGAACTTCACCATGGTGCGAGATGCCTCCATCATGGCGTAACAGATTGTCGTCGATAAAAGCTGCCAAGCGCTGGTGCAGGTCTTCTGGGCGTTCTTCTAGTTCTAAACGGATATCAGACAAATCTAGGAAATGTGCGCCGGTCAACTGAAAAACGAAATGCAGGCGGATGACTTGCCATATATGACCTAAGAAGATAGAATCATGGACGATTGTGTTGCATGCAATGACTGGGCAATAATTGGCTGTTTAACCAAGCATCATCTCCAATGGGTTGACTTTTAGCTGAGCTGTGCGGGGATTGCCTTGATTAATATCTTCACCATCGTCAGTGAAGCCCTGAAGAGGTGTTGTTCTCGTTTTCTTGAGCCATTGTGAGCCAGTCACAAGAAAGGGGGAGAAACTCAGGTCTGGCGATAACGTGTAATGGAGATTTTGTTTCCAGTTTTCAAAAGAATTAATCGTCTCTGATTTAGTAAGGCACCATTGTTTGGGAGCCCGATTTGAGTTTGCCATCGTCGTAGGTGTAGATGAAAACGTTACTCACAGAAACCGTGTCGATGGCTGTGTTACTCAGGTTGTAAGCACTCAGGTGGTCCGTCACTGGTTGGGATGAAGAAGAAGCACGAGTTATTTGGCTGCAGCAGGTTTCGTTGGCTGAAAGGCTGGACGATGGGTCACAAACTGCTAAAAAAAAACTTGGAATATATTTTTCAATCCTGACAAATCTCTGTCTGTCTGCCTGTCTGCCTGCCTGCCTGCCTCTCTCTCTGTCTGTCTCTCTGTCTCTGTCTCTGGGAAACGACATTTCTAAGCTGGCCTCCCTTCAAAACCAGTCAGCAGCAAGGTTCATAGGTCCATCGCCAACCCCCTTCTGTTGAAGAACCACCTTTAGAGGCCATTTTCCTCTGCAGAGCAGGGGTTGGTCTTTTTGGGGCACCGTGGTCCCCTTTTTGAAGCAATGTTTTATGGCCGGATGCCCTTCCTGCCACCAACCCTGTTAGTCGCCTCTTGCGACACACAGGGAATTACCAGTGAACTGGTACTCAATTTGCTGACCTCAGAAGGATGACAGGCTGAGTCAACCCACCTGGTGTTAATTCAGCGATCGACCGGGATTCGAACCCAGGATCCTAGGATCCAAAGCCGGAACCCTAACCGCTAACCCAAAACCAGGTTAAACTCCTTCTTCTGTTGAAACTCCGCAAATCCTGAATCACTGCTCACCTCCTCTCACAGGCCATGAGCTGGGTCATTCTATCTTTCAATTTCGTTACATACCTAATGGGAATTAAACAACTTTTGATTTATTTATTTTTTTACATTAAAAGTTACCTTCCTGTAAACTGTTGAATAAATAACACATTCTCGATTTACTTGATGTATTTAGCTGCATGCACAATGCAAGCAAAATCCACTTCATCAAATATAGTTTGTAATTTATTATGTCTACACGTAGCATGCATCCCAGGATGCGCTTGCAGTCTGCGAGCAAGCCCCACTTGTAAATATATAAATATTGCAGATCTCCAAGCGGATCTCAAAACGTCGGCCTACCCCTTATCAAGGGGGGATTAATCCCCTTGTCTTTTTACTAGCCAACGCGATCCGGGGCTATCACGTTCCTTCCGGTCGGTGTTAAATAGGGTTGTAAGCCGAATTCGTCTTATTACCTAAGTACTAACACCGGCCGTGAAGCAAGGAAATAACCCCACATGAAACACGGCGTTAGTGGACACGCCGAGCGAAAGTGAGCCGCGATTCGGGCCGTTAACGGGAACTAACGCGATTGGAGCGGTTCTTAATCGTGCCACGCTTACGCAATGGAGAAATCACAAAGGTGATCGAATTAAGAGGAAAACAGGAAGAACAGGTAATTTATTTACAATTGTATGGGAAGGAAGAGAAGTACACACTTTGTACAAATAAGAAGAGGAAGAAAAAGAAGCAATGTACAGGGAAGAGGAAGAAGCAGATACACAGGGCAGCCTGATTCAGTCTTATACTTATCCCTGGACACGGGCCCGTTCGCAATCAGACTCAATCTCAGACTCACTCACACGGGGTTGTAGATGGTCGGGTTGAGGGTCCACCGATGGCGTCCACAGCTCGCTCCGGTCCCCGACTCATACCACGAAGCAGCTGGTGATGGTAGACGGCAGACGGCAGGCGAGATCGTCCCGTGTCGGTGGCGCGGATCGGACAATTACACTGGGAAGGATCGGTAAGCTGGCGATTATACTGCATACGTAATAGTTGTACCGGCACCTTTATACGCGCCCCCGGTATCGCTAGGTACAATGCGCCACTTCCACAATGATGTCACCAAAGCGCCTTTCCACAAAAGTCCCCACAAAAGTCCTTTGACTCTCCTCATAACTCAGCTCACGAACTTGACAAGCGCCTCTCCCTTCTCATCACTCGTTCAACAGAGGACCCCGGCTCATAACTCAGCAAGCGTCCCCTTGGGGATCTGACTCAGCACATGTCCTCCTCATAACTCAAGTCCTCCGCAATGCCACGTAAACCCTTCAATACTGGCGCCTTCCACAATTGTCCTTCTGCACGAATGCCAATGCTTGGCTTCCCTCACGAGTCCTCACAATGCTGCAGTCCTTCGCCAGTCCTTTGTAAAGCACAATCAATCCTTTCAATGCTTGTCACAGCACGTCTCTCCTCATAACTGAGGTGGGTGCCTCGCGCGAAGGGTTTTATTGCCACGCCCAGCGAACCCTCTGGAATCTCTAGCCACACACTTACCGCGCCCCTTAGCCATGCCCACTCGAGCCCTGGTTGGTTGATGGGGTATTACCGGCTCCGCCCTTGATGGCTGCTTGACGTGGCCACTCCTCCACCCTTGCGCTCCACCCCCTTGTCCAGGCCTTACCTCGTGGCATTTGGGCTGGTTTGAGCGAGCAACTGGCAGCTAACGCTGCCGGCCCAACGCGTAACAAACTGTGAGGGGGCATGGGGTGCAGACTGGATAGTGCTCAATGGAGTCGATTGGAGGGAGGGCTGCAGACTGAACGGGGCCTACTCTTATTTGTTTTACACAATGCAGATGCAACTATTGGAAATGGCCTTATCTCACATAGACCAAGAAATAACTAACGTTCTAAGGTGACCTATGTGTTGCTTGTGGCCTAACTATGGGGTGCAACCTTTAACCTTCAATGATGTTACCTGTGTGGGTTCTCAAAACCGCAACAATATATTGTGCCATGACAGTTGGTCTGTGCCACTCACTTTGGATAATTGTGATGATGATGCAACGCAGCTCGGTTTCTTGTCTGCACAGACACACGATGGATGGGTTATAGCTTCACATGCACATGATCCCAACAGCATGAATTATTTACCTAGAGATGTTTTCATAATGACAAACTGGTGAAGACAACAAAGAGTACAATAGGACCACTACAATCACGACTATAAATATTACTATGAAATTAATTGCACAAACTATTCATACCGTTTTGGTGATGGATCGAAGAAAGCTTTGGCTGAACATTTTTCAGGAATCAACTGGCCAGGCCTGATGTTGGACTGAAGTTGATTTAGCCAAAAATTTAAAATATGTTCAGGGTGCAGCGATAACTCACATCTTTGCGATGGACACCATGGGATATTTAACGTCCATTGAGTGATGCTAGCAGATGTGACACCCGGCTTAACATCCATAACATGGATGGTACGCTTTGTGATGCAATTCCCTACCTGGGAAGTACCAATCGATCGGGTTGGAAATCAAACCAAGCCTAAACAGCTCAAAGTTAAGTATTACATGTGCATCATCCTGTCGGTCAGCTGACAAAAGTAACAACTCAAAAATGAGCAACAAATAATGAAAACAACAAAATATGAAATAAACAAATACACAACATGTGAAAAATAAAAACGGAAATATAAAATGCCAAAATAAATAAATGAAGCAATATCAAGACTTCCAGGCAATGGTAGAGATGATCGTGAGTAACTAACCCAGAGGATTCTGTAGCAAAGAAGCAGATCTGCTTTTCCCCTTCTGAATTCGCTTGAGGAGTCAAGGTCATGCTGGTGTGGAATACACCGGAAGAGAAAGGGTTTCTCGTGATATTTTGCCATGTTACGGACTCAGAGCTAATTGTGCTGAGCGAAACGATACTTTCACTGGAAGAGAAACAATGAGAGATTGGTTAGGGGTGGAAAAGATTGGTTCGGGGACAAGTGCAGATGCAAACAACTTATCAAGCAAGGTTCGCTTTCGGTTTTCAAATCATCCAAATCAAAAAGTCATCACATTTGCACAAGGCTTCATCTAATTATTGCGTACGCAGATACTGTGGAATTTCCGTCCCATGTGTACGTAACAAAAATATGACCCATAAACTATATTTAATTTGTTCGTTTACAGAAACTGACAAGAGTGAGATTCGCAAAAGCGAAAAAAACCTCTTCAGCATAAGCGTATGTCATAAGTGAATAACTGCCATCGAGTTTGTTCTCGTGGAGATCCCTTCAATCTGACTGAGACTTTCTGAGCCTCATTTCCCTCACATTTGTGTTCCATGTGGGTTTTCCAAATTGTGATCAGTCATGTGTTTTCCTTAAATTAAAATGAGTCATCCCAACAGGTGGAATCTTGCAGTCTTGTCTTCCAGTGGCTATTGCAGAGCTTTTCTTTGCTTGTAACGAACTCATGGACCTCTATACACTAACTTGGACCTGCCTTTCGTGACACTAACTAGACTTCTTTCCACGGGATCTCCTGCTCTCTGCGCCCATGTTCGATTCCCACGGCACTCTGGTCCTATAGGTGTCTTGGCACTGTTTCCAGCCGTTAATGGTGCATTATGGTAACAAAGCCAGGAAATTGTGGCATGGATAAAGCACCTCAACGCCACACACTGCTGCATCTCAATACCAAAATGAGGTGCGAGCAAGGGCCGCTTGCCCCCCTCTCCCTACCCCGGGTTTTGTTTGTGTCGAGAGAGAGAAAGAGAGAGAGAGAGAGAGAGAGAAAGAGAGAGAGAAAGAGAGAGAGAAAGAGAGAGAGAAAGAGAGAGAGAGAAAGAGAGAGAGAAAGAGAGAGAGAAAGAGAGAGAGAAAGAGAGAGAGAGTTCTCAAGATTAAATAACTAAGTCCGTCGTTGGCATTATGGTCATAAGGGTTAATTATTGCCTCCACCACTGAAGGTGGACAGATGGTGTGTTTTCTCCCTTGTTTGTCTGTCTGTGAGCAGGATATCTCAAAAGGATACAGTGGTCTGCAAAAGTATTCACCCCCACCAGAGTTTTCACATTTTCATGGCACCTGAGCTAATTCCATGAAGCTTTCAAATCAAACTTAATAGATATAGTCTTCACAAACTACTCCAAAGTAATAAAGCGATTCAATTCTCAGTTGCATAAATATTCAAACCCTTTGCCAAATTAACCCTAAATCACTTTAGGAGCAAATTATTTGTTTAAAGTGTACAAAATGAGTGTAATAGGTTTCACTTGTATGTAATCGGTGGTTTAACTTAAAAATTAAACTCCACCAATTATCAAAGGAGTTTTAAGGTGCAACTCGTTTGGTCAATCAAGAAGGGAAACATGAAGATGAAGGAGCTTTCCAAAGAAGTCAGACATAAAGTGGTGCAGAAGCACTGTTCAGGAGAGGGTTATAAGGAGATTTCAAAATCACTCATTAACCCTTTGAGTATGGTGAAATCCATCATTAAGAAGTGGAAGATGTATCATACCACCCAGACTCTGTCCAGATCAGGTTGCCCATCCAAACTCAGCAGCCGGCAAGCAGGAAACTGGTTTGGGATGTCACTGTAAATCCAATAATGGCTGATAAGATTTGCAAGTCTCTATGTTTGAGATGGGAGTCAGTGTTCATCAATCAACAATATCCCATTCCCTTTAAAAAGCTGGCCTCTGTGGACAGGTGGCAAAAAAATCCATTACTGAAAAAGACGCATCTAACAGCTCACATGGAGTTTACAAAAAAACCTCTCAATGATACTGCAGGCATGTGGCGAAAAAAAGTCTTGTCAGACGAGACAAAAAACGAACTTTTTTGTCTAAATTCAAAACCTAATGTCTGGCGCGAGCCTAAAACTACACATCATCCAGCCAACACCATCCCTACTGTCATGTATGGTGATGGCAGCATCATGTTATGGGGTTGCTTTTCATCAGCAGATCGAAGTGATAATGGATGGTGCAAAGTCCAGGAGAATCCTTGATGAAAACCTGCTTGAGTCATCCATGAATCTGAAACTGCGTCGGAGATTGACATTTCAGCAGGACAATCATCCAAACCACAAAGCTAAAGCCAAACTGGAGTGGCTGAATAAGAAGAAAATAAATGTCTTGAGTGGCCCAGTCAAAGTCCTGACTTGAACCCAAATCAAAATGTATGGCAAGACTTAAAGATTGCATCTATTGACGATCCCCATCATACTTTGCAGAACTAGAGCAATTTGCACGTGAAGAATGGGCAAAGATTTCACCATCCCATTATGTAAAGCTGGTAGAGACCTCCACAAAAAAGACTTGCAGCAGTCATTGCTGCAAAAGGTGATTGCACCAAGTACTGAACTAAGGGGCTGAATACTCTTGCAACCATTGAATGGTGATTTGTACATGGTTGTTGCAGATATTCCTGACGTGTAACCTCCTTCAACTATAACAGTGTTTAGTTTGGTCTGTTTAGTTTAGAAAATAGTTTCCACATAATTTGTAATTCATCAAATGTGGCATTATTGGTTGGGGGTGAATACTTTTGCAGGACACTGTATGGATGAATTTGGATGAAACTTGGCAGACAGGTTGTGAGTGTGACAAGGACGAATTGGTTAGATTTTGTTTCAGGTCCAGATCCAGATCCGGCCTATCGGTGGAATGCAAAAGGTAAACTGTTCAGCCTGGTGTCGGTATACGCTCCACCTAATGCTAATTTGTTTCAGTTTGTTTCACCGGTTATGTTATTTTCTCTTATATCCTTTCCCTATTTCTTTCTTGTGAATAAATCCTTTGTGAATGAGAACTTCGTTTGTGGTCACTGAGTGAACGGGAGCTCTGCAGCGAGTTATTTGGCACATAAAACCATGCATGGGAAATTGGGAAGCGGTGCCATTAGTTAAAATCAAACTGTTCTTCAGCATCACTTTGCTCAAATTTTGGATTCCAAATTCCCAAATTTTGGAGGGCAGATTTGGAATGGTGCGTGGCTTTTAAATCACCGACTGACAGCAAATTATGGGTAGATGTGGCAACTTCTCTTCATTGCTTACCTGCCTGGTGGTCCATTGGTGGTGGAAGACCACTCAACCACAATAATTCATTCATATTCATTCATATGTTCAACTTCAATTTGAATAGATAACTTCTGGATCTAAGTATATGTTATCAAACTCGAATTAATAAGGTGTGATAGGAAGTACTTCATAGTTGCACTCGATGAGATTACATTTTACATCAAACATTAACTTCCTGGAGCTTTCCATGTTGATGAATGACATGATGTTTTATAACTTCATCTGTGTGGATTCGTCTTTCTATTGTCTGTCTGTACCTTGATGAACTCGACCGGATGTCGATGTCGAAGCTGAAGGGTTGTCTGATGGCGATATTGAATTTGTCGTTGTTGTTTGGTGTACGCCCGACAAATTTGGGAGATGCACATGCGGCATTCGGTTGGACTGTAGGAAAAGTACATGATCAGTGAGGAAAAGCATATCTGGCAATTAATTTACATCAAAATGTGCACATTTCGATAAAAGGCGAGTCAATTAGGTCGAAGTTTACCATTGGAGGTCATGGGGGTTTCCTACAAGTCATCGAGAAAAAGTGTTATGCCTAGGTCCCCCGTCGGTGAAGTGATATGAGTTGACAAAGTGGAAGACGCAAGGTGGCCATCTTGGTTTTGACATGGCGACCCAATTTTCAATAACGTTCTCCCTTATGCGTAGATACACCCAAACACCAGATTAGAAGTTAGTAGTTCGTTTATTTTTCAAGATATTTCGCTCACAAGGTTCAGACATACATGGCGGCGGCCATCTTGGATTTTGACGTGGCGACCCAATTTTCAATAGCGTTCTTCCTTATGCCCAGACACACCCACACACCAGATTAGATGTTAGTAGCCGGCGAAGCCGGTGTTGTCAATAAACGCATACGTATTATGTCGAAAACCAGATTATGCCTTGGCTTGCGAATTCCGAAGCTCAATGGAGGCCGCCATCTTGGGGATGCGGAAGTATGCATAACAAATTGAAAAACGTTCAATAGGAGTTTCTTTCACCCGTCTTTGTTTGATTCACAATCTTATGCACCTACAATTTGTTATTAAAATACTTTAAGACCAACCTCGGCCCGCACGGGCCTGGTTATCTTCAACGAAAAGCGTCACCAAACCCCGGAACCAATGAGATTCGAGCATTTGAAAAAATATTACTAAAACCAAATCGCGCAATGGAGGCCGCCATCGACCGGATGCGGAAGTTTGCATAAAACAATTGCGAAAAAGTTCAATAGGAGTTTGTTTCACCCGTCTTTCTTTGATTCACAATCTAATGCACCTCTAATTTGTAATTAAAATACGTTAAAACCAACCTCGTTATCTTCAACGAAAATCGTCACCAAACACCGGAACCAATGAGATTCGAGCATTTGAATGCATAAAACAATTGCGAAAAAGTTCAATAGGAGTTTGTTTCACCTGTCTTTGGTTGATTCACAATCTAATGCACCTCTAATTTGTAATTAAAATACCTGCATAAAACAATTGCGAAAAAGTTCAATAGGAGTTTGTTTCACCTGTCTTTGTTTGATTCACAATCTAATGCACCTCTAATTTGTAATTAAAATGATTGGATCTCGCGAGATCTCGGAGACGGTGGCAGGGATTTTCGAAGCTCCACACGGTCTCCACGTTGTTCGAAGTTAAGTCTGTTCACAATTGTATTTTGTCGAAACTGTATTTATCTTTCGGTGTGTGAAGTTATTGTGTGCAACTTTGGTTGTTTCTCGGTGTTTATCTTTCATAAATTGATCGTCTGTTTGCCGCGTCGCAAACGATTTGAAATCGAAGTTAAGTGATTGTTCCCATTTGTATTTTCGTTAAAACTGTATTTATTTATGGTGTTGTACGTATATTGTGTCCCGACGAAGATTTTTCGGTGCAAATCTTTCATACCTGTATTGAAAATCGTGTTAATTCGTGTCGTGTCTTGAGGCCTTGTACAGTGTACACTGTACAACCTTGAGGCTTTGTTTTTCTCTCAGCGGTCTGTCGTTTGTGATCCAATAAATTTCGTTCTCTGTATTCCCAGTCTTTTCACCCCATAGCCTACTTCCTTGTGTAAATCTCAACTCAACAAAAAAACAAAACAAAAAAAAAAAACATTTCCTTCTCTGTTCTCATTCGTTTATTCATTCTTATTCGTTCGTTCGTTCTTCGACCACGTGTTTCTCCCCCATTTCCCCAGATAGTTTTCACTGTTATTAACCTTCAATGTTTACACTTTCCCCTCAAGTTATGTATTCAGTCATATATTATAACACCTTTTTCTTTTTCTTCTTTAAAAGGCTGCTTTCGACTTGCTCACCAAATCAATTCATCCCCAAAAAAATATCCATCTCCTATAGTGCCTTTTTTCTACATTCTCTAAACTCTCCTGCACTCCATCCTCCATCCAGCGTCCTTAAACGTATTTTTAACTCGAAGGTCACAAGAAACTCATTTTGCAATAAATGTTCGTTTCCCATAAATCGTACACTTTCTAAAATCCAATCTCACCCCTCCCCTCCAAATCTTCCCCATAACCCCTCCCCTCCAAATCTTCCCCATCACCCATCCCTTTCAAATCTCCCCCCTTGCCCCCTCCCTCCTAAACTACCCCCTCACCCCTCCCCGCCAAGACGCCCCCTCGCCCCTCCCCTCCTAGACTCCTCCCTCACCCCACCCCTCCAAATCTCCCCCATATCCCATCCCTTTCAAATCCCTCCCCTTGTCCCTTCCCTCCCAAACTCCCCCCTCGCCCCTCCCCTTCAAATCTCCCCACCCTCATTGCTTCTCAATTTCCCCCCTCTCACTCCTCCTCCTCAAAGGGTCCTCCGCGCTTCTTTCCCCTTCCAACTCTCACCTCCATCTCCCCCAACCTTCTGCCTCGCTCTTCCCCCTCCTCAAATAACACCTCATTGTGCCTCACCCAATCACCATCAAACCTTTTGTCCGCCCCATCCTTCCCTTTCTCCGAGCTATTCTGAAATCTCTGACACAACTTCAACAGCTCTCCCTACCTCTTCCACATCTTACCCTACCCCGCCTCCCCCCTGTTCTGTATCTGATGCTCCCCCTTCCTCTTCATTAACGGTATGGACCTCAAACATCCGGGGCCTTCGTTCAAACTTAACTGATCTCTCCATACAGGTTGATTCTGTCAAACCAGACGTGATCTGCTTAACAGAAACTTTCCTCCTTTATGATGTCTCTGATTCCTTAGTATCTCTCCCGGGCTACTCCCTCCTCCGGTATGATAGACCTGAGCCTCGTCCTCGAGGTGGGGTTGCTATCTTTATCAAAAACTCTCTTCCTCACTCGCCCTGCACTGCACTCTCTCCACCTCACCCCCAGGAATACCTCTGGCTACGGCTTCCCCTTCGCTCCCACCTCTTGTTCATATGTGTGTTGTACCGTCCACCAAACAGTGATGACTCCATCTACATCTCGCTGTCTGATAATATGGACCAACTTCTATCTACTCATCCCAACTCTCTCTTCCTCATATGTGGTGATTTCAACTGTCATCATGCCAGTTGGCTGGGTGTGGGTACCTCTCTCACCAGCCATGGCTCCTCAGCAAAGGACTTCTGCGACTCACTGGGACTGACACAATCTGTCAATTTCCCGACCCGGATCTCAGTCAACGGAGCATCTTCTCTTCTGGATTTGGTTATGACAAACTTCCCTGAAAATGTCTGCTGCTCTTCTTCTGCTCCAATCGGCTCATCTGATCATGTGCTTGTCAAAGTGGACATCTCTCTGACCATCCTCAGGGAGCCTGCTCAGCGTCGACGAGTCTGGCATTTCACTCAGGCCAACTGGCACGGTCTTCAAGCAGACATCAATCATCTGGACTGGTCTCCCATCTCTACCACCTCTGACATCAACTCATCCTGGGAATTCTTCCAAAGTAAATTGCTCCCTCTCATGCACAGATTTATCCCATCTCGTCTTCAGTTGTCATACCCTTCCTCCCGTCCATGGTACACGGAAGCTTGTGGTGAGGCTGTTGCCCAGAAACAACTTGCCTTCGTCTCCTGGAAAGCAAATCCAACGGAAGGAAATCTCATTTCCTTTCACAAAGCCCGAAACAAGTGTGTGTCCACCCTCAGGAGAGCCAGGAAACAATATCTCTCCGTTCTCAAGACCGAACTCTCTTATCTGTCTCCCTCTTCCAAATCCTGGTGGCGTCTGGTCAAATCCGTTTCTGGTGTTTGTTCCCCCTCCATCCCCTCCCTTACCTCAAATGGCTACACAGCTGACTCCGCACGTGAAAAAGCTGAATGCCTCAACTCTGTGTTTGCCTCTAATTCTTGTGTCCCAAACCCATCCCTCTCTGTACCCACCATACCCAGTCGTACCCTGCTGCTCCTGGACTCCGTGTCCTTTCCTCCTGACAAGGTGGAAAAGTTTCTGTCAACCCTCGACTCTGATTCTGCAACTGGACCCGATGGCATCAGCCCACGGGTCCTAAAATCCTGCTCTGCCGCTCTATCTCACCCTCTCTCTGTTCTCTTCACCCTCTCTTTTGCTCAAGGTCAACTGCCATCTGCTTGGAAATCAGCCAACATCACCGCTTTGCACAAAAAAGGTGCAAAAACAGATCCTAGCAACTACAGACCAATCAGCCTTCTCCCAATTATCAGCAAAGTCATGGAATCCATCATTGCTTCGGATATGAAATCTTTCCTCTTCTCCAATGGCTTGATCTCTGATCATCAATTTGGTTTCAGACCAGTTCACGCTGCTCTGGACATGCTGCTTCTGCTGTCTCAACAATGGATGGAGGTCCTCAATGCCAAACAGGAAATTAGAGCTGTCTCCCTCGACATATCACGTGCCTTCGACACGGTCTGGCACCCCGCTCTGCTCACCAAACTCTCCTCCTTTGGTATCCATGGAAATCTCCACACTTGGCTGGCGTACTTCCTCTCTAGTCGTCGTCAACGTGTGGCCCTGAATGGGTTTCTCTCATCTCCTCTTCCTGTTCAGGCTGGAGTTCCCGAAGGCAGTGTTCTGGGCCCCGTGCTTTTTCTGGTCTTCATCAATGATCTCTCTGACTCTCTTGAAAATCCTCTCTATCTCTTTGCTGATGACTCCACTCTCTGCCGCTCCATTCCTCTTCCCTCAGATCGGCAGTCTGCAGCCTCCTCACTCTCTGAAGACTTGGACAAAATCACAGACTGGTCAAACAAGTGGAACATGTCTTTCAATCCTGACAAATCTCACACTCTTACTATGTCTCTCCGAAAAGATCGACTGGACAACCCTCCCATCTACTTTCTCAACAATCCTCTCCAAGAAGTTCTGTCGCTCAAGCTTTTGGGTCTCACTATCTGCCATGATCTTTCTTGGGAAAACCACATTTCCAAGCTGGCCTCCAAAGCCAGTCGCCGACTGGGCATCCTCCGTCATGCGAAGTCCTTCCTCGGCACACCTGAGCTCCTCACCACATACAAGGCTTTCATCCGCAGCTCAATGGAATGCTGTTCTCCCCTATGGGCCGGTGCTCCTGCCTCACATCTAGCTCGGCTTCACGCTGTTGAAACCAAAGCTTTCAGAATTATTGGAATCTCCCGCGATGAAGCTATCTCTGAGGGCCTTTCACTCACTCACCGCAGGCAGGTAGGTGGTCTTTCTGTCTTCTACCGACTCCTCTCTGGCCTTGCACCCCCAGCTCTCTCTGTGCTCTGTCCCCCAAATATTCCTACAGGTCGCACAAGATCTGCCAGCAACCCTCTGATGGTTAAACTGCCAAAATCTCGGCTCTCTGCTCACCTTCACTCTTTCATTCCTCTTTTCTCCCGCCTCTGGAACAAACTCCCTCACTCCCTTCAATCCCACTCCTCCCTCCAGGTCTTTAAAACAGCTGTTCACCACCATCTCTTATCTTCCCCCATCCAAAACCTTGATCTTTTCTACCCCCGCGAATTCACCCCAGGTCCACCTTGTTTGAAATTCCAACTTCTTTCCTGGAAGTCCTGGCAGTGTCCATATGTTTTATACCTCTCCCACCGCCCCCTTCCCGTGCCCCCCCACACCCCCCCAAAGCCCTCGCCCTCTCTCAGATCTCTCGATGTCTCCATGTCCCTGCTCTCAAATGTTGTGTTTGTGTCCTTCCCCCTCTCCCCATCTTGTCTACCGCTCCCGATGTTATATGTTTTATGTGTCGGTTTGTCTTTCTGTGTGATTAATGTTCGCTCTTTCACGAGCCTCGATCTTGTATACAAAAAAAACAAAAAAACAAAAAAACGTTAAAACCAACCTCGTTATCTTCAACGAAAATCGTCACCAAACACCGGAACCAATGAGATTCGAGCATTTGAAGAATATTTTTAAAAGGCTTATTACGCGTTTCGGAGGGTGAAAACGGCGTCAAATATTCTAAAATTGACGAAGAATTATTTTTTAGAATTCCCTCGGCCGTAGGGGATAGTTTTTCACGGCTGGAAATATCCGAAGTTGAGACGGAATTCACCGAATTAATCAAGAAGTAAATTTTATCAATTTTAATCTCATCCAGAATGCAAATTGTACCTACTACACCGACTACACCTACTACACCGACTACACCGACGGTACCTACTACACCTACTACACCGACGGTACCTACTACACCTACCTACTACCAACTACCTAACCTACTGATGCCATCGTGATGGGTAAAATAGTGGCAAGAGGCTTTGGCTTCGCCGGCTCATTGCGGCTTTGCAGTCGGGTACTAGTAGTTCGTTTATTTTTCAAGATATTCCGCTCACAAGGTTCAGACATTTACTTTTCAAGATATCGCGCTCACAAGGTTTAGATATGGTGACAGCCATCTTGGATTTTGACGTGGCGACCTAATTTTCAATAGGGTTCTTCCATATGCCAAGTTGCACCCACACACGGACGGAGGGGAAAACCATAGTCCCTCTTTCGCTCCGCGGTGCGACGGGGAACAATAAAGCTCATGGAGGATTGAGTGACAAACTATAAACAGAAGAGAAGTGGGGAATTACAGAGAAAACTGCACAGGTGAATTATGTCAAGGTAATACAAATAAAACAATGGAAGAATTTTATACTTTTTTTGAAAACCCGACAGACCCAAGATTTGAACTGGTGAAAGATATTCGAAGGGATTGAATACTCATTGATGCAATCCTTGGTTAGGAAGGTACACGTGACATGGACAATGAAAATAACCTTTTTTGGACACAAAGTCTGTGGGAATAAGGACACAATGTCAATGTATCAGGGAAGGACATAATGGAAAACTAAGATTGGAATGAAAACACAACTCACATTCAATGAGAACCTGCAACGGTATGGAGGAGAAAGGTCCATTCCTTTGACCATTCACCGTAGCAAAGTCTTCCAGGGTGAGGGCGAGCGTCCAGAGACCTTGTATGTTACGAGGGGGGTTGAAGTGCAAGATACATGTTGTCTGTGGAGGGATGTAAGAGAAGTGGAACAGGTAAGGGGAAATAGGTTGCATTTGCCCCAAATTTGGCTTGGTTAGACCCTTCGCCAAGACCCTTGTTTTTAACAATTGATACAATCAGATTTGGAACACAGTGGTTGGTGGATTCATCGCTCTTTACAGTAGAAGTCATGTGGTTATTACCCTGCGCTCGCAAAGCGAAAAGCAGGGCAAGGCATTCGGGTGCGTGTGTAAATGTGGCGTATATGTCTGAATATGAATGAATGAATGAATGAATGAATGAATGAATGATCGTTTATAAGGCCATTTTCCCCACTAGAGCGGGGGTTAGCCTTGCGGGCCCCATGACAATCATGGTTCCCTTTTTGAGGCAATGTTTTTATGGCCGGATGCCCTTCTTGACGCCAACCCTTAGTCGCCTCTTACGATGCGCAGGGATACGGTGTACCTATTCTAAACCGGGGTACACAACGGCATATGGCGTATATGTCTGCATTTTTAAAATTCATTTTCTCGGTAACCATTGGTCCAATTGACACGAAATTTTAGCATAGGAGCGCCTCCTCCTGTAGAATATTTTAATGATAATTTTGATGTCATCGGTCACGTCGTACACTGGTACAGGCACCATCTTGGAAAAACTTTGTACCTCTATATCTCTGAAACCACCTCATGGAAAAAATTGAAACATGGCTCTTTATCAAGTCCTCCCCATGGGCAATAAGATGTGTTAGTGATGATGTAATCGGTGCCTTCGTTATGACGTCATAATTCGACAAGTATAACGCTTCATCCGATCAGTATGAATTTTTTTTCTCTGCGACTGTTGGTCTGATGTACACGAAATTGTCACCACAGAAGAGCCTCCTCCTGTAGAATATTGTAATGATAATTATGATGTAATAGGTCATGTGGTACAGGCAGGCGCCATCTTGGAAAAACTGAAAAACGTTACACCTCTATATCTCCAAAACCGATCCATGGGAAAAATTTAAACGTGGCTCATTGTAAAGTAATCCACTTGGGGAATAAGTGTTGTTAAGGATGACGTCATTGGTGTCATAATTATGACGTCATAATTTGACACGGACTACGCTTAGTCTGATCAGTTTGAAATTTATTGAGTGTGATCTATACAACAATTATATGATCCATACAACAATTATATTGGAGAATATAAATTTATGATGTAATCATAAATGTGGTCTGGCAGCCATATTGGATCAAAGAAAAAAAAAACCTTCAAAAACAGAAGAGTTGGCTCGCACCAAGTTGACTGCACAGGTTAAGTATCCTGAGAATACCATCTAGTTTTTGTTGTTTTTAGTCGTTGCTAAAGTGATTTTGTGTTTGGTTTAGTGATTTTGGTGTTGCTGAAGCTTGATGTTAGGTTGGTTTGAAATGAGCGAGTATTTTTTTTATGGCTCCGACCCCGAAGGTGACCGGAGGCATTATGTTTTCAGGTTGTCCATAAGTCCGTACGTATGTACATCCGTCTGTAAGGGCTAAACCTCGTTTTTCTCAGCAACCACATGTCCGATTGAGATGAAACTTTCAGGGTAGGAGTGACACCCATGCAGAATGGTTTTATGATAATTGTAACGTCATAGGTCACATGGTATGGCAGCCATCTTGGATTAAATGCAAATGATCAAAAGGATAGTTCTCGGAAACTGTTGAATGGAAAAATTGGAAACTTGGCACATTGTCAAGTACTCCCAATGGGGAATAAAAGCATGATAATGATGACATCATCAGTGAAGTGGTATACCAGCCATAAATGTTTTAATCGAATCCCTTATCCTCAAAATCTGAAATTGCATGCACATGATCTATGACCCATTTGTATTGAAATATTAAATTTATGACATCATAGGTCATATGGTTTGGCAGCCATAATGGATTTAACCTAAAAACTTTTTTTAAACCCATCTTCTCCCAAACCACTGAATCGATTGACTCAAAACTTTACGTGTGGCATTGACTAGGCATGGCGATTAAAGGTTGACCATGAAAATGTCATTGGTCACATGGTGTGGCAGCCATAATGGATTGAAGGAGAATATTAAATAATTATATCTCTGAAACCGTTTACCCTATCGATGCGAAATTTTACAACTATCATCCAATACCATTGTTGCATATGGTTTGAAAGGTGTCGGACAAATCATTTTAGGAATAGCAGTTAGCTTTCCTCCGGCAGTTGTTGCCTTGTCCAACTCTATTTTACCACTTAAACAGTGGTTTTCTGTTGACATTTTTTGTGATGTGGTGCTACTGTTTGGTTGGTTGGTTGTTGCTGAATGCTAGGGAGAGAGAGAGGGGATGGGGGTGCTATTAATTTGCAGTTTTATTACTCGTAGTATACTCGCTCCCTTTGAGAGCAGCAGGAAGAATCAATCTTCTCTGGGATATATAGATTACAGTAGATCTAGGGTCGAGCCTCAATAAATGGGGGAGAAGGAGTATAGTGTTCATTTTCCAAGTTTCTTGTGGAGTGCTTGCCAAGTGGTTTAAACATCCGAGCAAGCACTCCATTCACAACTTTTGATAAGGATTGGCTGCGTTGGCAAGCACAATCTAGTTGCTTAGAAACTGAAAACACCCTGAGTTTCCTCCCTTTCAGTTTAGTGTTAAACATTAGTAGTGACTGTTTCAAAAGGTAATCACATGTGTTTGTGGTTTATAATATTTATACTTCTGGTAGGGAGTGCTCCCACAAAAACAGCATGATAGGATAGTTATACAATTTATCATGGTGTTTGTTCAAGGAGGAAAAACCCCTTGGGGAGACAGGATATGATGAGTATTAATATTGTTTTGTAATAACATTAATATTATGCCATTATCATTAGAGCTGTTATTGGAAGAGGCTTTGGAAAAACGCCATGATGAAGCTATCTTAACATGGATATGCACCTCAACACGCAACCCCACTGGCGGAAAAAAACCGCCTTGGTGAAGGAGGGGGAATTAATTTGATGAAACCTTCATCATGTGACCCTTAGTGTTCCTGTCAAGTTTGATTGAGATTGGATAGTAACGACGAAATGTATCGCGGTCAAAAATCATCAGACAGCCAGCCAGACAGCCAGACACCAAATTAATAATAATATAATAATAATAATTCATTTATTTTGTATAGCGCTTTTCAGAAGCCCAAAGGCGCTTTGACAGAGTGGAAAACATAATGCATAACAATACATGAAAACAACAATTGCAAAAAGACAAGAATCAATAGGGAAATATTTAAAGCAAAAGGAGGGAGAAGGAGAAGAGATAGTCAGGGGTTAAATGCGGTGGGTTGAATGTTGAATGCAGTGTTGAACAGGTGGGTCTTTAGTGATGTTTTGAATGTGGTGAGTGAGGAGGAGTCTCTGATGGTGTGAGGTAGTGAGTTCCAGAGGGTGGGAGCAGCGATGGAGAAGGCCCTGTCCCCCCAGGATCTGAATTTGGTCCGCATGGGGGGGGGGGGGGTCAGGAGGTTGGTACCAGCAGAGCGGAGGTTGCGGGTGGGAGTGTGTCTGGAGAGGAGGTCAGCCAGGTAGGATGGGGCCAGGTTATGGAGGGCTTTGTATGTCAAGAGGAGGATTTTGTTAGGGTTAGTTGTAATTGTGTTGGGAGTGTGTTGTAAATGGGAGTGTGTTGGGAGTGTGTTGTAAATGGGAGTGTGTTGTAATTGCATATTTTAGTATGACGACGATGGTATTTAACAGTCAATTTTTGTTCATCATGTTTATAATGTGTATGGTTATGCTATGTGAGAACAGACATCGTTTTTTGGTCAGGTGGGGGCAGACGAGGGTGAATATGAGGGATTGTATCACATTAATTTTGTTGGTCAAACACAGAGAAGTAAATTTGGACTCACCTGATTCAGACTACCATAAGGGACAATTCCACAAATTTCATTGCACTCCTCTAGTCCAACAGCCAATCGACAGTGAACGTCGTCACCGTCAGGGTCTGAGACCGCCAATGGGATTTGAGTTTGACATCCAGACTTCACTCTGTGGAACCAATAAATGTAACTTCCTGCACCACAAGCATGATTCATAGGTACCGAGCATGTGTGCTGACTATATCATTGCTATATTTTAAGTCTTTTATAACAAATAATCAAATGTGGTTTAACATGGGTTGTTGATGTATAATTAATGGTTTCTCTCCGTACAAACTAAGAATAACAGATACATTATGCTACGACTTCTCACCTGTGGAAATCCAAAACATTTCCAAAATGAAAACTACGACTCCTACAAAAGATTCGTGTGAAGGTTTGAGTGAACTGACAACCGTCACAATTGATTCAGCCCAGCGGGAAATAGCTGTGACAGCACGACTCGGGAATGGTATCCTTACACCTTCACCGAGAGTGTTCATGGATGATACAACAATCTTCACAAATTCCCAGAAGAAAACACAAGATATTTTGGCAAAGCTATATCACCTGACATGGTGTCATTTGAATTTCAAACAGTCGAAATCATGTTAGCATCTTCTTTAAAGTATCAAGTCATAAAATTCCAACATTAATCGAAGTTAAGAGCCTTTGACGCTGCTCCGAAGAGTCTCTAAAAGACACATTTTCCTGTTAGATGGTTGTTCAAGAAGCTCTTCATAATCTAGCTCTAACAGACAAGACGTGATTGAAAGGTAGATTCAAAGTGTGGATACCACAATTTATGTTGATCCCCAAATTGTTGTGGCCACTTGAAATGTATGAGTTCACCTTGTCAACTGCCAAGAGCCCCGAGAAGAGGTTTGATCAACACATGCGAAAATGGCTTTAATGTGGCAACACTTGCATTATTCTTCGAGAAGGTGATGTAAATCCTTGACATGTAAACTAGAAAATCCTTGACAGAGGAATTTAAGATGGCTAAATATAGACAGCTTCTTTCTCTCAAAAATTATAGGGATGAATTAATTCGTAAATTACAACTGAGAATAAGAACCGGCCATAAATTTAATGTCCACGAAGCAGTTGAAAGCCCAATCTCTTTCAATGTAAAGTTGAGGCTGATGCTCCATGTAAATTTTGTGAGAGCTATGAAACGGTAGAGCGTACGCTGTCTGCATATAAGTTTGTCCTAGCAAAAGGACATTATATCGGGTATTCAAATGTATCACAAGAACCATATATACAGAAAATGTACCAACAATGACACACCTATCCTAGTCAACGAAAATCTGAGTTACTGCAATTTTGTTAAAACTGTTTTTTTTTTTCAAAGAAAACAATGGAAAATAGAAGCATCCACAAAGAGCAACCTCGTCATACAGTGTTCCGTGATGCGAATGATCAGATAATGTAGGCTGATCTACCTGGCATGAATACATTTCCTGGAATTATCGCTGAGAAGCATCAAAGACCAGATATTGTCATTCAATCAGAGTTGAGCAGGCGCATCATAGATGGAGAAGTTAAAAGAGCCAAATATGAGGGGCTGATCACCAAGTTGCGCAAATAAAGACATGTTACTGACTTCTTTAATGTGGAAAATGGAGTAAGGGGATTGATATTTTTTTTTTTTTTTTTTTTTTTTTTTTGTATACAAGATCGAGGCTCGTGAAAGAGCGAAAGTCTCGATTAGTTGGCAGGTCAGCCTATAACTTTGTAAAAAAAATCTCGACCTGACAAGTAGAGACAGAACAAGAGTTTTGAAGGAGTGGTCGTCGGCTGCTGAAGAGGCGTCAGCGTGGCTCTGGTTTAAAAGAGGAGACTCCGACTGGTCATCAGGAAAACACCTGTCTGACCACCAAGCCTCCCTTAAGGGCTGTAGAAGAAGAAAATTAATTTGTGTACGTAATTTGTGTAAATCAAGTAGCTTTACCTGAGCCTCGACTTTGCCATTGAAAATACGTAAACTTAATGAATATATATGTTAATCGGTGTTAACTGCATTCTATGAACTATATCACAATTCAATAGGCTCGCATTAGAGGCAGACATTCAACCCAAGCTGTGATGCCTATCTCGTTTTATAACCACGCAGCAAAGTAAGTTCGATTAATATATAGAGAGATATAGTCCATTGTTAGCCTGATATTGCTTAAATAGTATACTTTTATATGATACGACTTTTCATACGACACCTATATGCACATATGTATTAAAAAGATTTAATACATAGAACTTATAAGAATGATGGATAATCCTCAATGATTCGAACTTTCTCCGACCCTGTTTTTCTCTTTAACCGATGTCTCCATGCACGCTATCAGAAAGAGCAGGAGGCTTTGTTTACATTTGATGAAGAAAGAAAACAGCTGACCCGAGGATTGGAGACTCACGCAATGCTTGTTATCTTTCTTGAACCTTACCTGACCCCTCTTTGATCTTTGACTATAAAAAGCCATTTCACGGTAGCCTCGGAGAGTTCTAGGTTCACTTGTGATGTATTAAATGTAGTGTTGATCTGTGTCGAATGTAGCGTAGTGATTTCGTTTTATTCGTGTATGTGTAACTCAAATGGAAGTGTATTCTGTAAATACCTTTGGTGGAAGTGAATCAAGTATTCCCATGTGTCATTAGAATCTTTGATTGTCTTCTGAGACGAATGTGGACATTTAATTCTCTTGAGCCTTCTCAATTCAATTCAAAGCCTATTAAAAAATTCCACAACAGGGCCAAAATACTCTTTGACGAGGGGGATCCTCTTCCGAAGACTTCCTATTAGGTTATGCTCCCAGTGGAGTTTTGACAACTCTCTACCAACTCTACATTCCTATTTACATAACAACCTCCGTCGATAACTCTCCTCTCTCTCCCTTCACATAACGCTTTCTACCACCTCTTCACTCTCCCTTCACACGTTTTTCTCTATGGACTCTTCACAAAAATACCCAACAAGGATTTTCCTTTCTCACTTGATCTGTGGTTTTGAAGTGGTTACTGGAGAGGAGTTTGGCTTCCCGATGTCTTGACGGATGCTGATATCAATGGATGTTCTTAATCTCCAAGAGCCATCCATACTTGAAAAATTGTTTGGTTGAGTCATCACGAATGATGTGATGTAACAACACCCAGTATACCTGTAAGAAATTACAGAAGATAAGATTAGGAAACAGCAATAGTTATCCCAAAAAGAGAACACAGGTACATACAACCTGAATCTGGAATGAATCACGATTTTTTTTCCAAATAGAAACTTTGTTTTCATATTCATGTTAAGTGAGCACATATTTGCCCACATGTTGTTAGGTGACTCGTATCTTGAGGTCATGTCTATCTTTTGTTCTCTACAACAGCCTGGGTTCACTTAGACACTCTATAGACTCCTCCACCTGTTGAGTTATTTTTCAGATGACTAGCATTGTACCTTTACCCATCATGGCCAATTGTGTTTCTCGCATTTACCCATTCGTCAAAGGACCAGAATTGTCATGGGGAAATCAAACATGTCCAATGTTACCATGACAAACAAAACATATGATACATGACATGTTGAGACATTCCCAACATATGATACATGACATGTTGTGATAAGCACATATTATACATGACATGTTGTGACATACACAACATATGATACATGACATGACACACAACATATGATACATGACATGTGACTTACACATGATACCTGACATGACATACACAACATATGATCCATGATGTGACATACTCAAATGATACATGGAATGCATTGACTTACACATATGACACATGACATGTGACAACATATGATAGATGACATTATGACAGACAATATATGACACATGGCATGTGACATACACAAGATATGATACATGACATGTGACAAACACAACAAATGATAGATTTTTATTTTTATTTATTTTTTTGTATACTGAATCGAGGCTCGTGAAAGAGCTAACATTTATTTCACAAACAAACAAACAAAACAAACCAGCCAAACAAAATATACAAAAAGAGGGAGCGGAAGACAAGATGGGGAGAGAAGGGGAAGCACACAACCACAACATTTGAGAGCAGGGAGAAGTGTGGGAGGGAGAGGGCTTGGGGGCAGGAGGCGTGGGAGGGGGAGGGGGGGGAAGAGGTATAAAACACAAGGGGACCGAAATTAGCGGGGGTAGAAAAGATCAAGGTTTTGGATGGGGGAGGATAAGAGATGGTGGTGAACAGCTGTTTTAAAGACCTGGAGGGTGGAGTGGGATTGAAGAGAGTGAGGGAGTTTGTTCCAGAGGCGGGAGAAAAGAGGAATGAAGGAGTGAAAGTGAGCAGAAAGTCTTGATTTTGGCAGTTTAACCATAAGAGGGTTGCAGGCAGATCTTGTGCGACCTGGAGGAATATTTGGGGGACAGAGCCCAGAGAGGGCTGGGGGGGCAAGGCCAGAGAGGAGATAATAATAATAATAATTCATTTATTTTGTATAGCGCTTTTCCAGAAGCCCAAAGGCGCTTTGACAGAGTGGAAAACATAATGCATAACAATACATGAAAACAACAATTGCAAAAAGACAAGAATCAAGAAAACAAACAGCAGCGATATACGGCATATATATAAGACAAGAATCAAAAAGACAAGACAAGAATCAATAGGGAAATATTTAAAGCAAAAGGAGGGAGAAGGAGAAGAGATAGTCAGGGGTTAAATGCTGTGGGTTGAATGTTGAATGCAGCGTTGAACAGGTGGGTCTTTAGTGATGTTTTGAATGTGGTGAGTGAGGAGGAGTCTCTGATGGTGTGAGGTAGTGAGTTCCAGAGGGTGGGAGCAGCGATGGAGAAGGCCCTGTCCCCCCAGGATCTGAATTTGGTCCGGATGGAGGGGGTCAGGAGGTTGGTACCAGCAGAGCGGAGGTTGCGGGTGGGAGTGTGTCTGGAGAGGAGGTCAGCCAGGTAGGATGGGGCCAGGTTATGGAGGGCTTTGTATGTCAAGAGGAGGATTTTGTACTGGATTCTCTGGGGGATGGGGAGCCAGTGAAGCTTGTAAAGGACGGGGGTGATGTGGTCACGGGTCCGGGAATGAGTGAGTAGACGGGCAGCGGAGTTCTGAATGTATTGGAGTTTATTGGTGATTTTTTAGGGTGAACCATAGAGGAGGCTATTGCAGTAGTCCAGACGGGAGGTGATGAAGGCGTGGATGAGGGTTTCTGCAGCCGTGGAGGAGAGGGATGAGCGGAGACGGGCAATGTTTTTCAGGTGAAAGAAGGCTGACTTTGTGATCTGTTTAGTGTATTTGTCGAAGGAAAGGGTTTGGTCAAAGATGACGCCAAGATTCCGGATGTGAGGGGAGGTGGATACTGGGATACCGTCGATGTTGAGGGCAAAGTTATGGGTGGATTTTGTGAGCGTTTTTGGGCCAATGATGATTATTTCAGATTTATCACAGTTAAGCTTGAGGAAGTTGATTTGAAGCCAGGATTTTATTTCAGTGATGCAGTTTGTCAGGATAGAGTGGGTGTCGGTGGAGACGGACTTGGTGGAGATGAAAAGCTGGATGTCATCGGCGAAGCAGTGGAATTGGAGACCATGACGGCGGATTAAGTGACCGAGCGGGGACAGGTAAAGGATGAAGAGGAGGGGGCCAAGAACTGAACCTTGGGGGACACCTTGGGGGAGGGGAGCAGTGGGGGATTTGCAGTTATTGATGGAGATGAACTGGCATCTGTCAGAGAGGTATGATTTAATCCAAGAGAGGGCAGTGCCGGTGACGTTAAAGGTGGATTCAAGTCGGGTGAGGAGGATAGTGTGATCGATGGTGTCAAAGGCAGCGCTGAGGTCGAGGAGGACGAGAATGTTGAGGTTGCCAGCGTCAGAGGAGAGGAGAAGGTCGTTGGTGATTTTGAGGAGAGCAGTTTCAGTACTGTGGTTGGAGCGGAATCCGGATTGGAATGTTTCATACAAGTTATTGGCAGAGAGATGATGTTTGAGTTGAGTGGCTACAGCGCGTTCCAAAACTTTTGACAGAAAGGGTAGGTTGGAGATGGGTCTGAAGTTGTTTAGGGTGTCAGGGTTTAGACCAGGTTTTTTTAGAATGGGGGTAACAGCAGCAATTTTGAGGGAAGGTGGGACGATGCCTGTAGACAGGGAGGAGTTTATTGTTGCAATGATAAGTGGAGAGAGAGCAGGGAGGGAGGCTTTGACAAAGCTGGAGGGGATGGGGTCAAGAGTGCAGGTGGCAGTTTTCATTCCTATGAGGAGTTCAGAGAGGTCAGTAGGAGAGATTGGGGAGAACCGAGACAGGGGATGGCAGGACAAGGGGGGGCAGGTGGTTGGAGGGGGAGCGGGTGCGGCGGTGGTCAAGCTGTTGTAGATGTTGTCAATTTTGCGTTGGAAGAAAGAGAGGAAGGAGATGCAGTTGTCTACTGTGAATGACTGGGTGGTGGTGTTCAGGGGGCGGAGGAGTTTGTTTATTGTCGAGAAGAGTGCTTTTGGGTTTCCGGAGCCAGAGTGGATAATTTGAGAGTAGTAGGCAGAGCGGGCGCGGGAGAGGGCATCTTTGTAGTGTTGTATGTGGTCCTTGTAGGCTTGGGAGTGAACTGTGAGACCCGTTTTATTGCGGAGTCTTTCAAGTTGGCGAGCACGAGTTTTCATCAGGTGGAGTTCAGGGGTAAACCAGGGAGCAGAATGGGTGAAAGAAACTGTTTTGGTTTTTACAGGCGCAAGCTGGTCAAGGCAGGAGGAGAGAGTGTGGTTGTAGTAGTCAGTGAGGTCGGAAGGGGTGTGGAGGTCAATGAAGGGAGAAGTGGACATTTTTTCAGAGAGGGTGGATGAGAATGAGGTAGGTGAAAGAGCGTTTAGCTTACGGAAGTTGATTGTGCGATAATGCCTTGGTGTTGGGGCGGGGATGTTGATGGTCAGAGTGATGGCTAAGTGGTCAGAGAGGGTGAGGTCGGAGCCATAGAGATGGTGCAAATTTAATCCAGTGGAGCAGACAAGGTCCAAAATGTGACCACGGATATGGGTAGGAAAGTCGACATGTTGAGTGAGGTTAAAGCAGGTGAGTAAATCAGTGAAGTCAGTGGTTATTGTGGAGTCAGTGGAGTCCATGTGGATATTGAAATCACCAAGGAGGAGGATTGAGGGGGAGAGGGAACATAGCTGGGTCAGAAAGTAGGAGAAGTCAGACAGGAATGATGGGTGTGGTTTGGGAGGGCGGTAGACGACAGCCATGACTGACTGCGTGTGACCAGAGAGTTTTAAAGCCAGGTGTTCAAATGATGGAGCAGATGAGATGGAGATGAGGTTGGTCTTGATGTCTTGACGGTGGATAACGGCAATTCCACCACCTCGGCCCTCCGAGCGTGGTTTATTGACGTAGGAATATCCATTGGGTGTGGTGAGGTTGAGTGTGTAGTAGTCCAGAGGTTGTTGCCAGGTTTCGGTGAGACAGAGAAAGTCCAGTTTGTTATCCAGGATGTATTCGTTCAGGATGAGGCATTTATTGTTGAGGGACCGGGTGTTGAACAGGGTGAGCTTGATGTTGTTTTGAACAGCAGGGATGAATTCAGGTGATTTAGCCAGGGTTCGTAGGCAAGAGGTGCGATCGTGTGGGTTGCTGTGACCAGGTGCGCTGGGACGAAGAGTGAGAGTGCGCTGAGCCGACCAGAGGACGGGGATGGAGTGACCTGATTGCAAATAAACAAACTTGCGACCGGAGCCACGGTGAATGTACCTGGGTCGTCGGAGGAGTCCATTTGATTTGATGGCAGAGATGCATGATGGGGTGGAGCGGGTATTGAGCAGAAGAAGCCTTGCGGCGGAGTACTTCAGAGCCATGCCAGGCAGGAGCGAAGGGACGAGTACGAGGCCAAGGTCGAGGAGGCAAAGCGGCAAACGCAGCGGCAAACGCAGCGGCAAACGCAGCGGCAAACGACTGCAGCCGCTAATCAAGACCACAGCGGCAAACAAGGCCACAAGGCCACCGGCAAACAAGGCCACGGCCACAATCAACGGGAGCGGGCCTTTCGAATTCCGTATTCCGTACCATCAAAAGCAGATTCCGTTATCCAGCCGGAGAACACGCGGCACGTGCGGGTGTGAAAAGGCAGGACAGGTGTGAGATGTCAGGTCAGAAAGGTAGAAGCAGACCCTGTACATCCATCCAGTCGGAGAAGCGGCGAATATGCAACGCCAGCGTCCTCTCGCAACCGAACCCGGAAGTCGTGATAGAAGATGGTAGAAGACGGAAAGACCACAAACCTGCCTGCGGTGAGTGAGTGAAAGGCCCTTGGAGTTAGCTTCATCGCGGGAGATTCCAATGATTCTGAACGCTTTGGTTTCAACAGCGTGAAGACGAGCTAGGTGTGAGGCAGGAGCACCAGACCAGAGGGGAGAGCAGTATTCCATAGAGCTGCGGATGAAAGCCTTGTATGTGGTGAGGAGCTCAGGTGTGCCAAGGAAGGACTTCGCACGACGGAGGATGCCCAGTCGGCGACTGGCTTTGGAGGCCAGATTTGAAATGTGGTTTTCCCAGGAAAGATCATGGCAAATAGTGAGACCCAAAAGCTTGAGTGACAGAACTTCTTGGAGAGGATTATTCAGAAAGTGGATGGGAGGGTTTTCCAGTCGGTCTTTTCGGAGAGACATCGTAAGAGTGTGAGATTTATCAGGATTGAAAGACATGTTCCATTTGTTTGCCCAGTCTGTGATTTTGTCCAGGTCTGCAGAGAGTGAGGAGGCTGCAGACTGCCGATCTGAGGGATGAGGAATGGAGCGACAGAGAGTAGAGTCGTCAGAAAAGAGATAGAGAGGATTTTCAAGAGAGTCAGAGAGATCATTGATGAAGACCAGAAAAAGCACAGGGCCCAGAACACTACCTTGGGGAACTCCAGCCTGAACAGGCAGAGGAGATGAGAGAAACCCATTCAGGGCCACACGTTGACTACGACCAGAGAGGAATTCCGCCAGCCATGCGTGGAGATTTCCATGGATACCAAAGGAGGAGAGTTTGGTGAGTAGAGCAGGGTGCCAGACCGTATCGAAGGCACGTGAAATGTCAAGGGAGACAGCTCTAATTTCCTGTTTGGCGTTGAGGACCTCCATCCATTGTTGAGAAAGCAGAAGCAGCATGCCCAGAGTAGAGTGACCAGGTCTGAAACCAAATTGATGATCAGAGATCAAGCCATTGGAGAAGAGGAAAGATTTCATATCTGAAGCAATGATGGATTCCATGACTTTGCTGATAATTGGGAGAAGGCTGATTGGTCTGTAGTTGCTGGGATCTGTTTTTGCACCTTTTTTGTGCAAAGCGGTGATGTTGGCTGATTTCCAAGCAGATGGCAGATGACCTTGAGCAAAAGAGAGGGTGAAGAGAACAGAGAGAGGGAGTGAAAGAGCGGAAGAACATGATTTTAGGACCCGTGGGCTGATGCCGTCAGGACCAGTTGCAGAATCAGAGTCGAGGGTTGACAGAAACTTTTCCACCTTGTCAGGAGGAAAGGACACAGAGTCCAGGAGCAGCTGGGTACGACTGGGTACGGTGGGTACAGAGAGGGATGGGTTTGGGACACAAGATTTAGAGGCAAACACAGAGTTGAGGCATTCAGCTTTTTCACGTGCGGAGTCAGCCGTTAAGCCGTTTGAGGTGAGGGAGGGGATGGAGGGGGAACAAACACCAGAAACAGATTTGACCAGACGCCACCAGGATTTGGAAGAGGGAGACAGATAAGAGAGTTTGGTCTTGAGAACTGTGAGATATTGTTTCCTGGCTCTCCTGAGGGTGGACACACACTTGTTTCGGGCTTTGTGAAAGGAAATGAGATTTCCTTCCGTTGGATTTGCTTTCCAGGAGACGAAAGCAAGTTGTTTCAGGGCAACAGCCTCACCACAAGATTCCGTGTACCATGGACGGGAGGAAGGGTATGACAACTGAAGACGAGATGGGATAAATCTGTGCATGAGAGAGAGCAATTTACTTTGAAAGAATTCCCAGGATGAGTTGATGTCAGAGGCGGTAGAGATGGGAGACCAGTCCAGATGATTGATGGCTGCTTGAAGATCGTTCCAGTTGGCCTGAGTGAAATGCCAGACTCGTCGACGCTGAGGAGGCTCTCTGAGAATGGTCAGAGAGATGTCCACTTTGTCAAGCACATGATCAGATGAGCCGATTGGAGCAGAAGAAGAGCAGCAGACATTTTCAGGGAAGTTTGTCATAACCAAATCCAGAAGAGAAGATGCTCCGTTGACTGAGATCCGGGTCGGGAAATTGACAGATTGTGTCAGTCCCAGTGAGTCGCAGAAGTCTTTGGTGAAGAGCCATGGCTGGTGAGAGGGGTACCCACACCCAGCCAACTGGCATGGTGACAATTGAGATCACCACATATGAGGAAGAGAGAGTTGGGATGGGTAGATAGAAGGTGGTCCATATTATCAGACAGCGAGATGTAGATGGAGTCATCGCTGTTTGGTGGACGGTACAACACACATATGAACAAAAGGTGGGAGCGAAGGGGAAGCCGTAGCCAAAGGTATTCCTGGGGGTGAGGTGGAGAGAGGGCAGTGGAGGGCGAGTGAGGAAGAGAGTTTTTTTATAAAGATAGCAACCCCACCTCCAGGACGAGGCTCAGGTCTATCATACCTGAGGAGGGAGTAACCTGGAGAGATACCAAGCCATCAGAGACATCATGAAGGAGGAAAGTTTCTGTTAAGCAGATCACATCTGGTTTGTCAGAAGCAACCAGTATGGAGAGGTTAGTCAAGTTTGAGCGAAGGCCCCGGATGTTTGAGGTCCATACCGTTAATGAAGAGGAAGGGGGAGCATCGGGTCCAGAACAGGGGGGGGAGGGGTAGGGTAAGATGTGGAAGAGGAGGAAGAGGTAGGGAGAGCTGTTGAAGGTGTGTCAGAGTTTTCAGAGATTTCAGAATAGCTTGGAGAAAGGGAAGAATGGGGCGGACAAGAGGTTTGATGGAGATTGGGTGAGGCACAGTGAGGTGTTATTTGAGGAGGGGGAAGAGCGAGGCAGAAGGTTGGGGGAGATAAAGGTGAAAGTTGGAAGGGGGAAGAAGCAGGGAGGATGCTTTGAGGAGGAGGGGTGAGAGGGGAGTCTAGGAGGGGAGGAGCGAGGGAGAGTCTCGGAGGGGAGGGGTGTGGGGGGAGTTTCGGAGGGAGGGGAGGGAAGGGGCAAGGGGGGAGATTTGAAAGGGATGGGTGATGGGGAGGATTTTGAGGGGAGGGGTGAGATTGGATTTTGAAAAGTGTACGATTCATGGGAAACGAACATTTTTTGCAAAATGAGTTTGAGACCTTCGAGTCAAAAATACGTTTGAGGACACTGGAGGAGGGATGGAGTTCTGGATAGTTTAGGGAATGTAGAAAGGAGGAACTGTAAGAGATGGTAAGATGGTAGATGATGTTATGGCAACATATTATACATGGCATGTGACATACTCAACATATGATACATGACATGTGACAGACAACATATGATACATGACATGTGAGATATACACATATGATACATGACAGCTGGCATGCACATATGATACATGGCATTGTGACAAACATATGATACATGAAATGTGACATACAACATATGATACATGACATGTGACATACAACATATGATACATGACATATTGTGACAAACATATGACACATGACATGTGACATACACAACATATTGCACATGACATGTTGTAGCATACATAACATGTGGTAAAATGGCGTCATCATGCATTCCATGGCCATCCACGTGCAAAAAATAGGTTTTCTACACAAATTGGGGAAAAGTTGAACAATGCATATCCACCGTGAAAATAGGACATAGTGTTTCGATAAATTATTGTTAAATATTAGGATTTATTGCATAATAACAAAACGATCCCATAACTAAATATCAATTAAATATCAATCCAAACTATCATTGAAGTACAATGTTAGAGACAGGTAATGCTTTCAAAAACTCACTCAATAGCATTGGTTTGGACACCTGTGACGTTCATGTTGAAGGTGCCAGATCCGATCATCCAGTTACTCGGCTTGTTGTAGCCGATACATCGGTATTTCGGGCGCGCGGATGAAGAGCAACCTTGCACACACTTCCAATGGATGCCAGTTGTCAGAAGTGTCCGAGACGTCACAGCCGGTTCATCACACTCTCCACCTGGGCCCGAGTTTCTGCGCCATCCCACCAAGTAGTCAAAACGCACCTGCAGGAGAACATAAAGGCTACTCAATGTGGCGTCATTGCACATCAAAGAACTTTGCACATCTATAGCTCCAAAACCGCTCCATGGAAAAAAAAATTGAAACATGGCTCATTGTCAAGGACTCCTCATAGAGAACAACATATTGTATTCATGATGTCATTGGTGCCTTTATTATGACGTCATAATTAGACAACTAGAATGCTTGATCCGTCCGATCCGTTTGAAATTTCTGGAGCGTGGTCTACACAAATATTGTAATGGTAATTTAAATTGATGACGTCATCGGCCACGTGGTTCGGCAACCATATTGGATTGAACATAAATCTACGTCGTCAATAAAACACACAAACACAGCAGCTAAAAAAAAACACACAAACACGTCATGACGAGGGTCTGCAATCTCTGACTGCTCGTTCTTGTTGTACATTTTACTTCTGCAGGTTTTTCACTTTTATTTGTTTTAAATTCATTTTCTCTGCAAACACTTGTCCGATTGACACACATTTTTTAACATAAGTGACAAGTCATGTAGAATTTGCATTGATAATTGTGACATCATCAGTCACATGGTTTTGCAGTCATATTGGATTGAAAATAAAAACCTTTAAAAATCAGCTTCTCCAGAACGGCTTCGTGGTAGGCTATGAGCCAGACCCCCCAAATTGACCGGTCGGTACCATACAGATGGAGTAAGGCTCATTGTGATTTTTAGCAAGATATATGTCCCTAGATATGAAAAAAAAGTGATAGCAGTGTATAACTCTCGGCCATCTCTGCGTTATCACCCGAAATATTATTATACGCCTGCTTCGCTTCGCCAAAAAATGTGATATTTGCTAAAATTGGAATAAATATGTTTTTAAGGACCACAGAGTGCCGAGATCGAGATCGAGATCGTATTTGTTCGAGAGATCATGATAAACCTAGAGTGTGGAGCAAGTTTGCATGCATTGTGAAATATAATGTAGCTGATGTTACAAACCTACTTTAGGATACTAGCTAATACCAAAAATTACACTGAGATACCAAAAGTAGTAGACGAATAAAGCTAAAATGTTCAAAAGCTATGTTTCGTTCCAAAATATCAAAATTAGGGGGTATGGTTGAACATATTTTGAACTTTGCCAAAATATGTGCCCCAAACAACCACCATATTACAAAGTAATGATATATTCCAATGCAGTGGTTCCTTGCGAAGATTTTGAGGGGTCAAATGTTACTCTGGGAGTTTTCATTTTTGAAATATTGACAAAAATGTACAATGTGAATTCTGAACTCGAAGCGATTTCGACCACTTTTCCACTAAATTTAACATATTTTTTGTCATTATATCAATATTCTGATAAATAACCCCCACAAATGTTCTATATTTCTATTACTATATTAGTTGTCATCCAGTATGCAAATTATTGGCACTCTGTGGTCCTTAAAAACATATTTATTCCAATTTTAGCAAATATCACATTTTTTGGCGAAGCGAAGCGGGCGTATAATATATTTCGGGTGATAACACAGAGATGGCCGAGAGTTATACACTGCTATCACTTTTTTTTCATATCTAGGGACATATATCTTGCTAAAAATCACAATGAGCCTTACTCCATCTGTATGGTACCGACCAACCCCCTTGGCTCATAGCCTATAGGTCGATGCAAACGTTTTTTTTTCTTTATACAAGATGGAGGCTCGTGTAAGAGCTGACGTCAATCAGAAAAAAAAACGGACACACAAAACATACAATAAAGGGAGCGGGAGACAAGATGGGGAGAGAGAGGGAAGCACACAAGTACAACAGCAGAGAACAGGGACAACGGGAGATCTGTGGGAGGGAGAGGGCTTGAGGGGAGGAGGCACGGGAAGGCGGGGGGTTGGAGGGGGGGGGGGTCACAAGATTGACTGGCGTTGGGGAATGTTTTTCTTCTTCTCCTTCCCCTCTCCCATTTATAAGGGGAGAGGTCCAACTGTACCAAGCTTCTGCTCTGACTTGACTTCGATATACTTCCACTTCCCTCGTTCCTCAGCCAACTCTCTCCACTCTCCAACTGGGGGTGACATCCTTACCTTACTGATATCCTTCCTCACAAATCCTCCCATCTCAACCGAGGTCTACATCCTTTCCTCCTACCTATCCGCTCTCTTTTCCGCTTTTTTTGCGGATCCGCTCTATAAATATACACACACACACACACACACACACATGTATATATATATACACATACTGTATATATATATATATATATATATATATATATATATATATATATATATATATACATATATATATCTATATATATACATATATATATATATATATATATATATATATATATATATATATATATATATATATACATATATATATATATATATATATATATATATATTGTTACGGACACGGTTTTTGGATGTTATTTTACCGAGCGGTGGTGTATTTAACCGCGTCCGAACAGTTACTCCCCGATTAGAACCCGATTCCACCCGAACGTTGACTAATCGCGCTACAGATATTCAATTGGGAAACCTCTAAAGCGACCGAAAGAGAAGAAGAGAGAAGAAAGACAGAGTTTGGAGGAAGAACAGATTTATTATACACACACAAGCAATATTTTAGAGCGACCAATATTATTTACAGCAATAGATGGAAAAGAGCAGTCACACAGTGCATTGTTAACTTATTCTATTTCATTTACTTAATCCCCAAGACAAACGAGTAGGACAGGACGTTCACACTCACACGGTGGATATTGCAGGCAGGTAATGGCTCGAGGTTGATTGCTTGAGAGGAAGGCAAGGTCGGAGGCAGCAGCTTTCAACCCCTCGCGGTTTTGGCGGGAAAACCTCCGTCGCGTATCCGCGGCCGTCACGCGCTGGCTCGGCACACCTGCTCCTCTTCCTGGGGTGGAGCCGTCTCCCTCCGTTCAGCGCGTCTCTCCAACGACAGGGGATATTGCAGGCAGGTAGGTAGGGCTTGCGGTGGATTGCGCTCCTCTTCCAGGTCATCCCCCAGCGTATCTCTCAGGGCCTCTCTGTAAAGCAGTTCCTTACATTCGCTTTTATCACCTCCGGCGGAATTAAGCCGCCGGCTCCGAGGGCACGCCTACCGGGTCACTCACCGCGGTGTTGATTGGCTGTTAGGGCCGGTTCACTCCTGCCCTCTTCTGACGAGGTGGAGCCACGCCTTTCTTCTCCAACCTTACCTCGTGGCCAATGGTGGTTGAAGAGAAAAACCGACCAAAATGCGGAAGGCAAATGGAAGGGAGGTTTTGGGGAAATTGGAAGGGCCTACGCTTATTTTGTTTGATACAATGCAAAGTGAATCTAGTGGAAAACACATACTTAGCCTACATGGAATAAGGAAATACACTATTTAAAAGATATATCGTGACCTGCGTGTATGTTCTATGAAATTAATTAGGAGGACGGCTGCGACCATTATTTACATTACCAGGATGTTACCATACCAAAACCATACTCTTCACATCCGTTACCCTTCCTCCAAAATTGTTACACTCCTCAAAACCCGTTACACTTCTCAAAACCCGTTACACTTCTCAAAATCGTTACACTGCACCCTCCTTTCTTCAGGCACGTCCTCGGGCCTACTAGACTTAACTGAGTGTGACATGTAGGTGTAATTCCCTCTACAATTAACCTGACCCTGAGTGTGACAATTTTAAAACACAAATAAGTATGTCCCCCTATTGCATTGCATCCTGTCTAACAGACTCAAGCCCACAGCTAACCGAATTACGGAATTATTCTGAAACTATACATTTACGGTGGGGAGCATTATTTACAATGACGTGATTTCTTATTTACAACGCAACCCAGGACCTGTGTGTTTTTTTCTTTTCTTTTTAGGGAACAAGAGAAAGAAATTCCTGTTGGGAGGGAGGAGACAGCACGCATTGCATCGATGCACCAGTACCAATACCACCAAAGCACCCAAAAGCACCACAAAGCACCACTCGGTGCGCAGTCACCATGGTTCATAATAAACACAACAAAACAACTGGTGGTGGTCTTCTCCTTGTCTGCTGGGCCGATGTTCTTCCTGACGTCTTCTGGCTTCATGCGGCCTATTTGGACATAATAAAAAGCACAACTTGTGTTCGTTTTTTATTATTATTTAGGGCCTCAGGGGCCAACTAAGGGTGGTCCACCTGTTTGGCATAGGTGCCACCTTACCGAGGTCCGCAAGCAAGATTCCCTGGCCACTATGGCCGGTCTCCAACAGAGGTGCTCTGCCCCAGAACCTGGGGTCCATCAAGTGGTACTTGGCCGCCGAACAGCGGTCCATAAAGTGGTACATCAACGCAATGCGTGCTGGTTCTGGGAATCTCGGGCGCACAATGGCCACCTCACGCACGCTCCCCTCGGCACCCAATGGCGCACAGGTCATGTGGGAGACAAAAGAAAGACAATTGAGCGAGGGGTAAGGTCACAAGGGTACACGTCAATAAGGCAATGCAAGGTGAAATGCGTACGGAGGCCGAAGTGAGAAAGCTCGTCCCTACCGTACGTCACCCCCCTGTCACCTACCCTACCCTTGTTCCCACCCCATATGTACAAAAATCTACACATTTACAAATTCGTCACTACTGTCACGTCTTCCCCATATTTCCCCTATACCAAATTCGTCTCCACAATCCCTTTACTTCAAAATTTGCCATCACCAATTCATCATCAATCCTCATAAGGAGGGAGAGATGGAATTACGCACAATGTCACACCCACGTCATGATGCGTCTCACAATCCAAACATTTGCATCATAAAAAATAATCAAAACATGGCATGGTGTGGAGTACCTGTCACCTCAGGTGAGTGGATGCAGATGGTGCGAGGAGATCCTTCATCCTACCTATCCTCTAAATGACTTTAACACACTTTACACTACCCGGGGTCTTTCCCTGCCAATCCATTGGCCAACTTACACTACGGGTTCTAATAACCAATTCCCATTGGCCAAACTGTGGTGCTCCTCAATTTTGGGGTCTCACTCCCCCGATTCATCTCCCGGTGCTCTAGCACAATTTCTGGGCTGCGACGTGTACCTCTCCCAACAGGTCTACCCACCTGCACACCTCCACCACTGTAGTTGCCACCCGAGCTTACCTAGCTCCTCACCCCAACCTAACTAACTGGGGACAGCCCCTCTCCTGGCTCTGTCACCCCTTGGTGCCCTCTGGCACTGGGCTACCCGGGTCCGTCCTCCGGATCCTCGGGCCCCATCCACACAACTACTACCGGCTCCCAGAGCCCACCTGCGGCCTCACCTGGCCGACATCCTTACAGTGGTGGAGTGCCCAAACCAACTACACACACTAACAGGCTACACGCCCAGCCATTTCCACAACACCAACGCACCCATCCACATACCATTCTGTCACCCGCACCACAGATGCCAATATCCAACCACAATTTACCTGTACCCTCTACCTAACACTTACACTACCCGCCCCGGGTATCCGTGATGGGGGTCCACTCTTCCCCCATTCACACCTTCGCACCATCCACTCCACTCCACAATTTCCACCATACTCACTCCACGACCATCCATTCCAATACTCCATACCATTTATTCCATACACCTGCCCTCCATTCACCTGTCGTTGCACACCTGTGCAATCTCACCTGGTGCCACCTGCACCCTCCTTTCTTCCTGGACCACTTGGTCGTCACAATACACAATCACCATCACTCACTCATACACTGCTCCATCCACCTGTTCAGTTGCACACCTGTGCAATCACACCTGTTCAATCACTCCCACACACGGCATCATCTCAGCTAACTCCTCCCCTCTGAAACTTGCGCTTCCCAGTCGTCCCTTTAAACTATTGCGCTCCCACGTCATTATCAACCACACTAACCTACCTGCGTCCCCACTACAGGTATCAGTCACTAACTAACCTTATCGTTACCTAAGGTCATCTTCGCTAGATCCCTATCATTATCCAAGCCCTCCCTGGCTCGGTTGTCATAGCCACCCCATAAACTATTGCGCATTTGCCCCCACCTGTGAGGGATGGTGGATTTGCCATCCCACCACATCGGGGGTCTCTCACTACCAATTTCGCTCGTCCAAATCCAACAATTCAAAAATTTTCCATTTACTGCCAATTCTATTCACTTTTCTAAATTTTGTATCAAATCACTACTATCACTATCACCATCACCCGTCTACTTATTACATCCTCTCGGTGCGCCAATTCACATCTACAGCCCGGCTTCGTACAGCCGAGCAATGAACGCGGGTTCTTTTGTGCCAGCGGCTGGATACGTCCCGCATTCGGGGCAGGGGCGGAGGCTTACCCGGGCCGAGATCCCATGCACCACCTCGGCGTGGAGCCATCCAATGTCCCGATCTCGACCTGCCGGCACGTCTCAATAGAAAGTGGTCGCCATGACGACCCTTCCTATCGGGCTGCCCGCTCCGCCTAGTGGAGCCCGGACGCGGCCGCTCCACGCGAGGCCCAGCGTGGATCGCGCACGGCGGTCCTTTCGAACCCGCCGTGGCTCGGATCTCCGCTGGTTCTCGCGGCACGCGAAGCCCGGCACGCACCGAGGGCCCGATCCGGCTAAAAGTCGACCTAACCTTTAACCCGGTTACCGTCGACGCTTCACCTGCAGGCTTACATGCATACGCTACCTCTTTCTTGCTCATACATGCAGCCGTTCCCATTCTCCTCGTACCTTTTCTTTCACACCTCGGTACACTCACTCCGCTCACCGACTTGGTCACACACCTGACCACCGAACACTTTGGCACACATTCGTTGCTCGCACACCTCACCAATACACCGCTTCGCGCCCCCTCCTCGGTCACCTCCTCTGTGACAATCACAGGTGTGCCCTCATTCGCACACCCAACCACGTGCCTCACCACCAACTCAAATGTGCCTTCCCACACACGCTCTACCATTCCAGGTGTGCATCCTTCCATCCCAGGTGTACATCCTCGCTCACCTGTCACAACCAGCTCACTCTCCTTTTCACTCTCACTACTCTCACCTCCACTCTCGGTCGCGCACTCACCCTTACTCTTGACAGCATGCGCTTTCCCCATGCACCTGTCCGTTACACACCTTTCTCGCGCATCCTCCCGCGCACACTTCTTCGTTACTTCCTCCGTAACACTCACCACAGGCATGCATTCTCCCTTACTCTTGACAGCATGCGCTTTCCCCATGCACCCGTCCGTTACACACCTTTCTCGCGCATCCTCCCGCGCACACTTTTTCGTTACTTCCTCCGTAACACTCACCACACCGCGCTTCCCTGTGCTCCCTCGCACACGCGCTTCGACCAACTCACTCTTGACGGCACACTCACTCCTCGGCGTGCACTTTTTCCTCACACACCCCATGGTCGGACATTCTCGCACACCTCTTTTTTCGCACACCAGACCTGTCGCACACTTCACCAACGGCCTCTCACGAACACCCGGATCCAAACCAATCCCCAAGCCGACTGAAGCTTTCCTCACATCATGTACATTGCCACTCACCTTGGCACCTCGTCCCCGCACCTCCTTTGCCACCTGCAAACTCTTTATTTGGTTAGTGAGCATCACATCATGATTTGAACACAGACCTTGTACATATTCCATGACTTCCTCCTTTATCTCCCTCTTAGTTTCTGTCCGTCCCTTCTTAATTTCACTCACCTCTTCTCCCACTTCCTCTAATTTTTGTTTAACCTCTTTTATTTCTCGGTGCGTCCCCTCAAGTTCGTCCTCTAAGGCTACCGTGACCGTCTCTATGTGCATCCTCACCTGCCGGTCCTTTGTCTCCATTATCTCTGTCACCTCCTCCACCCTCATTGTCAGTTCCTCCCGTACCATCTGACATTGCCTCTGCGTCGCTATTAATTCGTTTTTAATTTCTTTTTGTGTCGCCTTTAACCCTCCTAGTACCGCAGTGTTCTTTTGAACCTGCTCCACTAACTTAGTTTGTCCCTCTGTCAGCTGCTCCACCTCCTCCGTCAGATCTTCTATTCCCCCCTGTAACTTTGCCGTATTATTTCTCACCTCTTTCTCTATACGCTTTTCGCCTCGCTTTACCTCCTCGCGCAGCCCCGAGACCTCCTCACTCACCCCTCGTCGTATTTCCTCCATCTGGTTCCCCATCTGTTCGATTTCCCGGGCGGATTGTTCCCCTATTTCCCGCAATTTGTCCTCCATCCTATTTTCTAACCCCATTAGCCCATTTTTCACCCCCTCTAACTGATTCTCTTGAGCGGCCATTCTGTTTTCTACCCCCATTAACCCATTTTTCACCCCTTCTATCCCGTTGTCTAACCCCCCAAATTTCTTGTCTAACTCCTCAAAATTATTGTCTAACTTCCCAAATTTAGCTTCTAGCCGTTCCCGCATTTCCCCCATTTTGCCCCCCATTGCCCCCATTTGGCCCTCTAATCGCTCACTATTAGCCCTCGCTTCGTCCCTCATTTTGTCCATAAGGGCCCCGATTTGTAGCAACAAAAGGTTTGAATCCACCAGGGGCGCTACCACGGTCGCGGGCGTGGCAAAATTTGGTGCCGCTACACCCACGTGCGCGAGGACGCCATTTTGCGCGTCTGACACCCCCTCAACCGCCTCCTCATTGCTCTCCTCCTCCCTTTCTTCCACATACATTTCCCCTGGTTCCTGGGTTACCCCTAACCCGTCTATCTCCCCCACCGACATCCGATCGCCTTGATTGTCCATGGCGCGATCTCAAAATTCGGGTTTTATAAAACAACACAATTTCGTCCGCTTTATAATTTTGAGCGCGTGCAGCGCGCTCCGGGTCGATCTCACTCCCCGACACCAATTGTTACCGTACTAACACAATTGGTGTCCAAAATTTGGGCTAAATAAATTTAGTCCCAGGTTCGAATCCCACCTCCTGACTACCAATTGTTACGGACACGGTTTTTGGATGTTATTTTACCGAGCGGTGGTGTATTTAACCGCGTCCGAACAGTTACTCCCCGATTAGAACCCGATTCCACCCGAACGTTGACTAATCGCGCTACAGATATTCAATTGGGAAACCTCTAAAGCGACCGAAAGAGAAGAAGAGAGAAGAAAGACAGAGTTTGGAGGAAGAACAGATTTATTATACACACACAAGCAATATTTTAGAGCGACCAATATTATTTACAGCAATAGATGGAAAAGAGCAGTCACACAGTGCATTGTTAACTTATTCTATTTCATTTACTTAATCCCCAAGACAAACGAGTAGGACAGGACGTTCACACTCACACGGTGGATATTGCAGGCAGGTAATGGCTCGAGGTTGATTGCTTGAGAGGAAGGCAAGGTCGGAGGCAGCAGCTTTCAACCCCTCGCGGTTTTGGCGGGAAAACCTCCGTCGCGTATCCGCGGCCGTCACGCGCTGGCTCGGCACACCTGCTCCTCTTCCTGGGGTGGAGCCGTCTCCCTCCGTTCAGCGCGTCTCTCCAACGACGGGGGATATTGCAGGCAGGTAGGTAGGGCTTGCGGTGGATTGCGCTCCTCTTCCAGGTCATCCCCCAGCGTATCTCTCAGGGCCTCTCTGTAAAGCAGTTCCTTACATTCGCTTTTATCACCTCCGGCGGAATTAAGCCGCCGGCTCCGAGGGCACGCCTACCGGGTCACTCACCGCGGTGTTGATTGGCTGTTAGGGCCGGTTCACTCCTGCCCTCTTCTGACGAGGTGGAGCCACGCCTTTCTTCTCCAACCTTACCTCGTGGCCAATGGTGGTTGAAGAGAAAAACCGACCAAAATGCGGAAGGCAAATGGAAGGGAGGTTTTGGGGAAATTGGAAGGGCCTACGCTTATTTTGTTTGATACAATGCAAAGTCAATCTAGTGGAAAACACATACTTAGCCTACATGGAATAAGGAAATACACTATTTAAAAGATATATCGTGACCTGCGTGTATGTTCTATGAAATTAATTAGGAGGACGGCTGCGACCATTATTTACATTACCAGGATGTTACCATACCAAAACCATACTCTTCACATCCGTTACCCTTCCTCCAAAATTGTTACACTCCTCAAAACCCGTTACACTTCTCAAAACCCGTTACACTTCTCAAAATCGTTACAATATATATATATATATATTGTTGCGAATATGGAATTTGGCCTCCATATCCGCTTGTAAATATTCCCCTATTTTCTCCGATACTCCCCAACTCTCCCTTACCCCATTCCCTAGTCCCATTGTCTGTAAACAACACCCATTAGAGCCGATCTTCCCCTTCATCCCCCCATTAAATGTCGTGCCCAGGTCCCCCGCACCACACGTAGACAATTATAGGACATCTTGCTAGTTATTCTTAATCTATGTCAGTTAAGGACTTGTTTCCATTAATTATGACTCTTCGTTGCACCAGAATGTGATTATATGGCACCTGTTAGGAAGTTTAGGACCTCCCCATACCTCTCCGCATCTCTTCCCCATGAAGAAGCGCCAACTACAACAACAACAACAAAAGAGGGGGGCGGCGCGGTGACGGCATGGGGAGTGGGCGTCCTCCTTCCGGCTCGGTTAGCCGCCATTGACCACGCGCTCCACGGGGTTACCACGAAGGGGCTCCCTGTCGGCCCCTCGTCAAGGGCGGAGCCGGTAACCCCCGCACCCAATGAGAAGCCATGGGCCGATGCCATCTGGGGCGGCGCTAACGAGCCGAGGGCGTGTCACTCCCCGCCGGATATACGCGGCCCCGCGCCGGACGTGACGTCAGATGCGCCCCGAGCTTGGAAGGACAAGACGCCACCCTCCCGAGCGCTGAGCGACCTCCCCGGCATCTCCACCAAAGTCGCGACCCACGAGCGCTGAGCGACCTCCCCGCATCTGCTGGACACCACCGTACGTGATTCTGTCCCTGAGCCAGGTGCACCTGAGCCATCGACTGCCGCTTTCCTTGCCATCAAATCCCGTGTGAGTCAGCGTTGTCCCGTTTATCTGTGGTCTGTCTAGGGTTAATATAAGAGTGTGTCTAAGTGCCTGTCTTCCTATGCTGTCCCTCTTGTAGTTGTAATCTAACCTTTTTCCGTACGAATATACTTGAGAACTGAACCCCTGGTGTCGTATTGTGTCATTATAATCCAGCCGGGTGTCTTCTCTTTCCTATTGAGCCAGCATAGCGCGGCTTCGTCGACGTTCGAGTACAATCGGGTAACTTGTACGGATACGGCGGCCATCCCGCTCGGCCCACCATACCATCAAAGTCGTATCTGTAACAATTTACCCGATTGTACTCGAACGTCGACGAAGCCGCGCTATGCTGGCTCAATAGGAAAGAGAAGACACCCGGCTGGATTATAATGACACAATACGACACCAGGGGTTCAGTTCTCAAGTATATTCGTACGGAAAAAGGTTAGATTACAACTACAAGAGGGACAGCATAGGAAGACAGGCACTTAGACACACTCTTATATTAACCCTAGACAGACCACAGATAAACGGGACAACGCTGACTCACACGGGATTTGATGGCAAGGAAAGCGGCAGTCGATGGCTCAGGTGCACCTGGGCTCAGTGGCAGACCCTGGAATTGAAAGGCAACATCTTGTATCGCAAGTGGGTGGAGGTTCCCTCTGATCGAACTTCCTGGCTGGTGATAGTCCCTGACAAATTCAAGAACGTCATATTGCAACAGGTGCATGGTACCCGCTCCGGCGGCCATTTGGGCAGGACAAAGACAATATCTCGGGTCCGCCGGAGGTTCTATTGGGTGAATATGGGGCGCGACATACAGGACTGGTGTCGGAGATGCGACGCCTGTTCTGCCAAAAAGGGACCAGCACGGAGGATGAGGGCCCCCCTTCAATTACATCAGGTGGGGGCCCCCCTTGAGCGGGTGGCTATGGATATTCTAGGACCGCTGCCCCGCACCCGCCAAGGTAATAAGTATATCCTCGTTGTGATGGACTACTTCACCAAGTGGCCGGAGGCCTACGCCCTCCCCAACCAAGAAGCAGGGGTGGTAGCGCAGGCCTTCGTGGAAGGATTTGTGTGCCGGCATGGGATTCCACAGGAGTTGCACACCGACCAGGGACGAAATTTTGAGAGCAAATTACTAAAAGATGTGTGCAGTCTCCTGTCAATTCGAAAAACCAGGACAACGCCTTTAAGACCTCAATCTGACGGGATGGTGGAAAGATTCAACCGAACTTTAATCCAACAACTGGCACTGTTCACCACCACCCGTCAGGATGACTGGGACGAACATCTCCCTTATTTGCTTATGGCCTACCGGACCAGCCAGCACGGGGCCACCGCATGCAGTCCAGCGTTGCTTATGTATGGGCGGGAGTTACGGGCTCCCGCCGACTTGCTATGCGGTCCCGTGCCAGACACAGTGGTTAACCCGCCGAGGGAGGGGTACGCACGTCACCTAGAGGAAGGCATGGAGCTAGTCCATGCCTTCGCCCGCCGCCAACTCCATCTGGCGGGGGAAAAGATGAAGCGCAGGTACGACGACCGGAGCCAGGGGAGTCAATACGCTCCGGGGACGAAGATTTGGTTCTTTAATCCCCGGAGGCGGAAGGGAAGGTGCCCAAAACTCACCTCCCCCTGGCAAGGCCCAGGAGTCGTCCTGTCGCAAATCTGTGACGTGGTCTTTAAGATCAAAATGGGGCCACGAGCCCTCCCTCGGATCGTCCACGCCGACCGGATAAGACCTTACACCGGCGAGCAGGCGCCCCCGTGGATTGCCTCGGCTTTAGATGCCGAGGCGGGACCCAGTACCTCTGAATAAGGGGGGCTTATTAGTGCCAGAGGACTGGGGGATTGAGGAGCGATAGGCCCGGTGGGAGAGGGTGGCATCCCTGCCACCTTTCCCATAGTGGGGCAAAGGAGCAATAGCTTATGGGGTGTATGGCAGTGAAAACTAGCCCGGGTGGGTTAGGATATTGTGTGTAGGGATCTAGAGAAGATGACCTTAGGTAACGTTAAGGTTAGTTAGTGACTGATACCTGTAGTGGGGACGCAGGTAGATTAGTGTGGATGATAATGACGTGGGAGCGCAATAGTTTAAAGGGACGACTGGGAAGCGCAAGTTTCAGAAGGGAGTAGTTAGCTGAGATGATGCCGTGTGTGTGAGGATGGAACAGGTGTGATTGCACAGGTGTGCAATTGGACAGGTGTGTGGAGCAGTGTATGAGTAGTGAGTGTGTGGATCAGCGCGAATGCGCTTGGGGAGAGAAGGGTGCAGGTGGCACCAGGTGTGAGAGCACAGGTGTGCAGGTACAGGTGTGTGGAGAGAGTTGGAGTGAGTGGTACGGAGTGGTGTGCATGGTGCGAAGGTGTGGATGGGGGAAGAGTGGACCCCTTTCACGAGCACCCGGGGCGGGTAGTGTAAGTGTTAGGTAGAGGGTGCAGGTAAATTGTGGTTGGATATTGGCATTTGTGGTGCGGTTGCAGAATGGTGTTGTGAATGGGTGCATTAGTGTTGTGGAAATGGCTGGGCGTGTAGCCTGTTAGTGTGTGTAGTTGGTTGGGCACTCCACCACTGTGAGGATGTCGGCCAGGTGAGGCCGCAGGTGGGCTCTGGGAGCCGGTAGTTGTGAGTGGGTGCCTGAGGATCCCGGGTGTGGATCGGGCAGCCCAGTGCCAGAGAGGGCACGGAGTGGGGAGAGAGCCAGAGGGCCTTCCCCAGGTAGTTAGGTTAGGGTGAGGAGCAGGTAAGCTCGGAGGCAACTGCAGTGGTGGAGGTGTGCAGGTGGGTAGACCCACTGGGAGAGGTACACGCCACAGCCCAGAAATTGTACGAGGGCACCGGGAGATGAATCGGGGGAGTGAGACCCCAAATTGAAGAGCACCACAGTTTGGCCAATGGGAATTGGTTTTTAGAACCCATAGTGTAAGAGGGCCAATGGTTTGGCCGGAGAGAGACCCCGGGTAGTGTAAAGTTGTTAAAGTCATTTAGGAGATAGTTAGGATTGATGAACCTGTCGCACCATACGCAGCCACTTGCCTGTGGTGATGATGATGACTCCACACCTGTGTTTTCTTTGTTTTGTGCAGGAAATGAGAATTGCTGTTGGATTTGTGAGACGCATCACGACGTGGATGAGACATTGGGGTGATTCCATCTCTCCCTCCCTAGGAGGGACTGATGATGAATTGGTGATGGCAAATTTTGATGTTGAGTTGGAGATGGCAAATTTTGATGAGAGTTGAAAATGGCAAATTTGATTGGTTAGGAGGGAGAGAAGACGAATTTGGTATATGGGAGGAACGGGGAAGACAGTAGGGATGTTTGTTGATTTGTAAAGTAGATGTTTATGGGTAGTGTTGTGTTGTGTGGATACAGTAAGGGGTAAGGGAGGGGCCATGTAGGTTACCTGGTGGGGGGGGGGGCGTACGATAGGAACGTACCTGTCTCACCTGGTTCCCATGTGCCCCCAGTGTGCATTACCTTGCATTGCGTGCACTTTTGCGCCCTTACCACCTTACTCACTTGTTTCTTCTTTTGTCTCCCACCTCCGAGGATCTGGCTTTGGGGTAGAGAGAGAGGAGAGAGAGGTGCTGGCTACGCAGTTGTGGGCCTGCACTTTCGCTGCTTGTTGCCTGGATCGATACACCATATGGACCGCAATGTTGGTGGCCACCCACAATGGACCGTAGTTCTTTTGCGGCCAAGCACCACCCGGGGATGGACCTATGGGTCAACGGGGCACCTATGCCATACAGGTGAACCACTAATAATTACCACCAAGTGCACCACAAGAAGAGCAAGAGACACCTGCAGGGTTAGGGGTTGTTGAAGTTATTTTTATTCCAATGAACAATGGTGACTGCACCGATTGGTGGTGGGGTGGTGCTGTTGATGCTCGGAAAGGGTGCTCTGCACGTTATTAAAGGCCGTCGGCCACAGAGCACTCGTGGGTTGGTGTATCGATGTTGGCAAGCGCGCTCTCTCTATGCATAACATCTGCATGTGTTCCTCCAAAGACAGGTCCTGGATCGTAGTGTAAATATCAGCGTAGTCTTGTAAATAATGCTCCCTACCGGCTGTATGTTTAGTTTGAGAATTCTTTCCGGATTCGGTTATCCTGTGGGTGTGTTTCTGAGAGGAGAAGGGTGCAACGTCGCAGGGGGACATATTTACTCATTTGTGCATATCTATAAAACTGTCGCACTCAGGGTAGAGTTAATAGTAGAGGGAACTACATTGCGTGCCACACTAAAGTAGGTAAAAGTTTATCGGGTCGGGACGCCCCGAGGGTAGAGAAGGGTGCAATGTTGCGAATATGGAATTTGGCCTCCATATCCGCTTGTAAATATTCCCCTATTTTCTCCGATACTCCCCAACTCTCCCTTACCCCATTCCCTAGTCCCATTGTCTGTAAACAACACCCATTAGAGCCGATCTTCCCCTTCATCCCCCCATTAAATGTCGTGCCCAGGTCCCCCGCACCACACGTAGACAATTATAGGACATCTTGCTAGTTATTCTTAATCTATGTCAGTTAAGGACTTGTTTCCATTAATTATGACTCTTCGTTGCACCAGAATGTGATTATATGGCACCTGTTAGGAAGTTTAGGACCTCCCCATACCTCTCCGCATCTCTTCCCCATGAAGAAGCGCCAACTACAACAACAACAACAAAAGAGGGGGGCGGCGCGGTGACGGCATGGGGAGTGGGCGTCCTCCTTCCGGCTCGGTTAGCCGCCATTGACCACGCGCTCCACGGGGTTACCACGAAGGGGCTCCCTGTCGGCCCCTCGTCAAGGGCGGAGCCGGTAACCCCCGCACCCAATGAGAAGCCATGGGCCGATGCCATCTGGGGCGGCGCTAACGAGCCGAGGGCGTGTCACTCCCCGCCGGATATACGCGGCCCCGCGCCGGACGTGACGTCAGATGCGCCCCGAGCTTGGAAGGACAAGACGCCACCCTCCCGAGCGCTGAGCGACCTCCCCGGCATCTCCACCAAAGTCGCGACCCACGAGCGCTGAGCGACCTCCCCGCATCTGCTGGACACCACCGTACGTGATTCTGTCCCTGAGCCAGGTGCACCTGAGCCATCGACTGCCGCTTTCCTTGCCATCAAATCCCGTGTGAGTCAGCGTTGTCCCGTTTATCTGTGGTCTGTCTAGGGTTAATATAAGAGTGTGTCTAAGTGCCTGTCTTCCTATGCTGTCCCTCTTGTAGTTGTAATCTAACCTTTTTCCGTACGAATATACTTGAGAACTGAACCCCTGGTGTCGTATTGTGTCATTATAATCCAGCCGGGTGTCTTCTCTTTCCTATTGAGCCAGCATAGCGCGGCTTCGTCGACGTTCGAGTACAATCGGGTAACTTGTACGGATACGGCGGCCATCCCGCTCGGCCCACCATACCATCAAAGTCGTATCTGTAACAATATATATATATATATATATATACATATATATACATATACATATATATACATATATATACATATATATACATATACATATATATACATATATATACATATATATATATATATATATATATATATATATATATATATATATATATATATATATATATATATATATATATATATATATATATATATATATGAAGGAGCTGGGGCTCCCACGTCGATCGGAAGAATGGACGCGACAAAAAGCTGGAATTCATCCGAGTTGCTTTAATCAAACCAAACACTCAGGCACTCTGAAAAGCCCGTTTATCGGGCAGCAATATATATACATATTATCCCGGAGCGTTTGCCCAGGAAAGGCGAGAGGGGGCGTGGCCCAGCGTCCTGGCTGCGGCCTGGCAAGTTGACGGCGAGCCTGCCCGGGCATGCCCGGGCATGCCCGGGCGTCCCGACCGAGGCCTGGCAAGCTGAGCGCGGGCCTGCCCGGGCGTCCTGGACGAGCCCGGCATGGTGATCGCTCCGCGTCCTTGATAGGTGCAAGGCGATTGTGAAAACCCAGCGGTAGCCGCTACACCAACATCCATTTTTAACGTACGCTGGAACGACCCATTGTCCCTGTGTCTTGTCCTATTGAGGGGGCTGATGTCCCGTCCTTTGGGGGCCCATACGCTGGTTACAGGGGTGGGGGCTGGGAGGGTGGTGCCTGGAGCCCGCGGACAGGGCCCAGGTCTTGGGAGGGTAGGTGTCTGGTAATTATTTCCCCTGATGCGGGGTCTCTACTCTGAACCAGCGGCATCAATCGCTGGTTTGCCTGCTTAACTATTTCTTTGATCGTTTTCTCCTGAACTTTATCCACTTGCTTCCTTTCTCCTTGTAGTTTTAGTACTTCTCCTGTCAGACTAGCTTGCTTCGACGCTGCCTATCTTATCATAGCTTCCTCTTTCCACCAACCATAAACCTTCCAATAGTCGGATGGGAAATGTTTTTTCTCTTTTTCCAGCTTGTCTAAAGCTCCATACAGCGCTCCTAATTTCTCTAGCGCAAATGATCCTTCCTCTGGCCAGGAATTACTTAGGTCCTTCGTTAGCTCAGCCCATGATTTCCCTGGTCTAACAGCAGCATAACTATGCTTGTTATACATAAAATATGACTGGGTCTTTTTGAGGGGCTCACTCTCCCTTCCTGGTTTGTTTCTCATCTTGTCTGTCTAGGCCTTCCTTCCTGGGATGTTCTTGGTCTTACAGGTGTCGCCCTGCGTCTACCTCACAATCCCCTTTCCTGCTAACTGTCCTACCCTTGGTATTTCAATAAAACTCGTTACTCTGGGCAAAACACCCGTGCTTACAGTTTGTCCATGGCCCGAGCTTGGACGACGAAGAGGAGGATGGACTAAACCCAGAGCGAGAGAGTGAAGCACGTAATTTTTTGATAACCCCAGCACAAAGGCTCACCTTAATCGAATCGGATGCTGGCCAGTCTCTCTGCTCGATCCCTCCGGGGTCCGTCCTCTCCCTTGACTCTGAGTCGAAAACCCCACTCCTGGTACCAAATGTCGGTGAATCAATCGAAGTTCCACCAAGGATGAAAAGGAGTAACAAGATTTATTAATATACCAAAAACACGATCGCCGTGAGGGCGCCTTTGTGCCGCTTTAACCACGTGACCATTTTCTCCGCTTTGGGCCGTGTGCGCCTTTGTGACGTTTTGGGCGGCGTGTCTGTGCCTGTCCTCAACGAGATTCTGGTTTCGATTCGACATCGTTCCGTTGATCACTGGAGGGGACCTACTCTGAGCTCGAAGACGGGAATATAGAGACACTGGGGAAGGTTCTTTTCCACTCACTTGGAGCACAGTGAGTTACCTTATGCATGTTAGCGGATGGTACCATCATAGGAGATATTGATTGTACTCTTGATTCCTATTTTATTGTTGTACTGTTATTTTTGTGTGATTTTGAATACAATATTTGTTTGTATTATTCGTGTTTGTATTATTTGCAATTGGTGTGGTTTCACCAGTGAATTTTGACACAGGATAACGTATTTTTCTGCCGTGGCTCCTCTCGGGGTTCGGAGGTATACCGAGACCAGGAGGGCGGGGAGGAACACGTAACACTTCCAATGATTGATCTCAATCCTAGTGATCCAAATTGTATCTATTCCACACTAAAGTTTGTGTCAGCTCAGGCCATGCAACATGGTGTTACTCCTGTCCTCACATTCGATCAACCCTTGTGTTGGAAAGCATTATCAATTGTTCGATCTCAACCAGTTGACAGTCATCTCCGGCGAATGGTCCTCAAACTGGGAGGGTTTCACATGGAAATTAGTTTCCTGGGTAGCATCGGGCATCTGATGGCAGGTTCCAGATTGGAAGAAGTCCTTGAGGTCGTGTACGCTGGTAACACCTTTTTTTTTTTTTTTTTTTTTTTTTGTATACAAGATCGAGGCTCGTGAAAGAGCGAACATTAATCACACAGAAAGACAAACCGACACATAAAACATATAACATCGGGAGCGGTAGACAAGATGGGGAGAGAGGGGGAAGGACACAAACACAACATTTGAGAGCAGGGACCGAGAGACATGGAGACATCGAGAGATCTGAGAGAGGGCGAGGGCTTTGGGGGGGGGGGCATGGGAAGGGGGCGGTGGGAGAGGTATAAAACATATGGACACTGCCAGGACTTCCAGGAAAGAAGTTGGAATTTCAAACAAGGTGGATCTGGGGTGAATTAGCGGGGGTAGAAAAGATCAAGGTTTTGGATGGGGGAAGATAAGAGATGGTGGTGAACAGCTGTTTTAAAGACCTGGAGGGAGGAGTGGGATTGAAGGGAGTGAGGGAGTTTGTTCCAGAGGCGGGAGAAAAGAGGAATGAAAGAGTGAAGGTGAGCAGAGAGCCGAGATTTCGGCAGTTTAACCATCAGAGGGTTGCTGGCAGATATTGTGCGCCCTGTAGGAATATTTGGGGGACAGAGCACAGAGAGAGCTGGGGGTGCAAGGCCGGAGAGGAGTCGGTAGAAGACAGAAAGACCACCTACCTGCCTGCGGTGAGTGAGTGAAAGGCCCTCAGAGATAGCTTCATCGCGGGAGATTCCAATAATTCTGAAAGCTTTGGTTTCAACAGCGTGAAGCCGAGCTAGGTGTGAGGCAGGAGCACCGGCCCATAGGGGAGAACAGTATTCCATTGAGCTGCGGATGAAAGCCTTGTATGTGGTGAGGAGCTCAGGTGTGCCGAGGAAGGACTTCGCACGACGGAGGATGCCCAGTCGGCGACTGGCTTTGGAGGCCAGCTTGGAAATGTGGTTTTCCCAAGAAAGATCATGGCAGATAGTGAGACCCAAAATCTTGAGCGACAGAACTTCTTGGAGAGGATTGTTGAGAAAGTAGATGGGAGGGTTGTCCAGTCGATCTTTTCGGAGAGACATAGTAAGAGTGTGAGATTTGTCAGGATTGAAAGACATGTTCCACTTGTTTGACCAGTCTGTGATTTTGTCCAGGTCTTCAGAGAGTGAGGAGGCAGCAGACTGCCGATCTGAGGGAAGAGGAATGGGGCGGCAGAGAGTGGAGTCATCAGCAAAGAGATAGAGAGGATTTTCGAGAGAGTCAGAGAGATCATTGATTAAGACCAGAAAAAGCACGGGGCCCAGAACACTGCCTTGGGGAACTCCAGCCTGAACAGGAAGAGGAGATGAGAGAAACCCATTCAGGGCCACACGTTGACGACGACTAGAGAGGAAGTCCGCCAGCCATGCGTGGAGATTTCCATGGATACCAAAGGAGGAGAGTTTGGTGAGCAGAGCGGGGTGCCAGACCGTGTCGAAGGCACGTGATATGTCGAGGGAGACAGCTCTAATTTCCTGTTTGGCATTGAAACCTTGAGCCTTGAGCCACATGTTGACTGGCAAGGCTGTGTCCAGAGCAGTCCGTGGTCACATGCTAGTAGATGCTGCACTGAACACCATCCTTCTGTCCAGCGCATACAATGTACCAGTGCCATCCAAAATGAAAGCAGAGGACCCTGATGAAGTGATGACAGGTGATGATGTCGAACAACATTCTGACACAACCGACGACCATAGCAGCAGAAGTATATGACAATGCAGTTTCCTCTACAACATCTGGAGAAAACGTGTGTTTGGCAGATGTCTGGACCAGAATTCAAAGTAAACTGAAGGAAAAGAAGGATATAATGACCACAATGCGGACTGCAGAACTCTGGGTACAATATATGGAAATGGTAGACATTCTACAGAGGTTTCTCAAGGCTGAACGCACAGGCAATTGGAAAATGCATCTCCAATCAGTACGTGAAATGTTACAATACTTTGCAGCATCTGGACACATACTATATGCAAAGTCTGCATATATCTATCTTCAAATGATGTTAAATCTGCCAGAGACACACCCAGAAGTCGACCAGAAATTTGAGCAGGGATACCATGTGGTGAGACATAGCGACAGATATTGGTCAGGATTGTCGACCGATCTCATTATTGAACAAGTGCTCATGAGAAGTGTTAAGACAAGTGGGGGACTTACAAGAGGAAAGGGGATGACAGAAACCCAGCGCTTGGTGTGGCTCCTATCTATGCCAGCGTGTGCAAACATCAATGATGCCATGCAAAAGCTCAGTGGTGTGTCATATGAAACCAGTGACCAACACAAGAACATATCATCAGCAAGACAAGCTAGAGATGTCAGCGACACCCTTGACCTTATCAGTTATCTTGAAAAGAGAAACCCATTTGTTAATAACAGTACACTGCTCAACATTGCAAATGGCATGACAGCTCAGGAAGGAGTCAATGTTGAAAGATCAAGAGGGGTTGGTGAACGGATTATAGCGTCAATGGTTGGGAAATCTGTCTGAGTTTGTCTTCCGAAAAGCTGATCGAGCAAAGACACTCGGTACAAGATCAACTGTCCAAATCAAAGGCGAATCTGTGAAGGTGGATTCACAGCTGATATTCCAGAGGCTGATAACTGTCGCTGAACGCTGTGAAGATGTTCCATCACTGTTCAAGTATGAACTCTGTAGTCACCCTCCTGCATTGTTCGAATCTTCCTCCCTTCCACTGCAGGCCAATAAGGCAACTCTTGCTGATTCTATCTGGAAAGTCATCCCAGAGAAACAACGAGAACCTACTGAAAATGTCCAGTACATCCTTGATGGTGGTGCTCTACTTCACAGACTACCCTGGCCAAGAGGTTCTACCTTTGATTATGTGTGTGATATATACACCAACTATGTTGTACAGAAATATGCTGATGCTACTGTTGTCTTTGATGGCTACAATGATGACCCATCAACGAAAGATGCCACACACATGAGAAGGACAGCAGCCTGTACTGGTGTGACAGTTCACTTCGCGGGTGAAATGGTGATTCAATCCAGAAAAGAGGATTTCTTGAACGATGCGAGGAACAAACAGCACTTCATTTCTTATCTGAGTGACAAACTGGAGACAGCTGGGTGCAATACATTTCATGCGAAGCAGGATGCTGATTTGTTAATTGTTCAAACAGCTGTCGCCTCTGCACGAACAACAGACACTGTCCTGGTGGGAGATGATACGGACTTACTCATCCTTCTTATTCACCATGCTGAAATGGACTCACATGACTTGTTCCTGATACCAGAACCAAAGCAAACTTCAAGAAAGAACAGGATTTGGAACATTAAGCAATCAAAGAATTTGCTTGGCAGTGATGTATGTGACTGTATGCTGTTCGTACATGCTATTCTTGGTTGCGATACAACTTCTCGTCTGATTGGTTTGGCAAAGGGTCTAGCACTGAAAACAATCATGAACGATGCCTTCTTCTATCAACAAGCTAAAGTTTTCAGTCAAACACATCAAATGGAGGAGAAGGTTATCGCCAAGGCAGGAGAACATGCACTAGTGTCGTATGGAGGATCTGAGGAAGGATTGGACACCTTACGGTACAAGCGGTTTTGTGAGAAGGTCACCAAGAATGTTTCACATGTAGAGCCACAGACCCTGCCACCCACCTCTGCAGCTGCAAGATACCACAGCCTTCGTGTGTACCACCAAATACAGCAGTGGAAAGGGATCGATCTAAATCCACTGGAGTGGGGATGGCACATAGTAGATGGACATTGCCTACCAATACTGACAGATCAGGCTGCAGCACCATCAGCACTCCTGGACGTCATCTGCTGCAACTGTAAAAAGGACTGCAATACACGAAGATGTACTTGTAGAAAATATGGTCTCACATGCAGTGCTGTGTGCGGGGAATGTCATGGTACAAGTTGTACCAATGCAGAACTGCCAGATTTCACAGAGGAGGATGACAAATCTGTTTAATCGTTTGAGTTGGATGTTCCAGCATTTTGTATACCTACAGCAATCACTACAGCAATTTTCACTAGCTGAACATCTTTATATAAGCATAGTATGGTGATTTTGTAATGAAACTCGTGTATCTGTCACCAATAGACAGATCATCATTCGTTATATGAGAGAAATATTGCAGATTGGCGGCCATATTGGATTATGCAAATTAGACATATTTCCCATGTTGGGATTGCTTGGGACTTTTAGTATGTTGTTCTGGGGACCTTCTAGAAATGCATTGTGGTGAAATAATTTCTGTTGCAATTTGTTCCAAGTGAAACCTTATTTTGCCTGGACGATGTAGCCGTCCCATCATCCAGCCCACACTCTCCGGTGGCCAACCTTGAGCAGTTGTGACAGTGACGTGAGCCTCTACTCCGTCGGGGTAACGAGATTGCGCATGTTGCTCCGGTGTCAGATTTACCTCGATCCCTACCCCCTCACGGCCAATCCATACGCGTGACAAATGCACGTTCGAGGTCTTGCCCAGCGAGTCTTTAATTAGCTCCCGATATTCCTCGTTGTACCCCTTTGCGTTGTAATAAGCTGTACAGTGGGGTGGGTCGTATCTTACGTTCATCGTGATTCGATTTACTTGTAACCAATCTCGCAGTTCCTCACCTTCGGAACATACCATATCAATTAATTATCTCTACCACATTCGTCAGAGCCCCTTCGTCTGGCCTCCACCAATACACGGTAGGTCCAGCGCCATTAATAGGTCACGTTTAGATTCTGCAATATCTATGAAATCTCCCTGCTGGCCTCCACCAATACACGTTGGTCCAGTGCCATTAATAGGTCACGTTTAGATTCTGCAATATCTATGAAAACTCCCTGCTCCATACATGAAATTTGACAGCCTAATCGGCAAAGTAAATCCCGTCCTAATAAATTAATAGGAGTGGTGGTTGTCATTAGGAAAGCATGTTTAGCTTCTAGCGGGCCGCACACCACTCTCACCTCTTCAGAAATTGGGAGCGCTTGCGGTAAGCCCGAAACGCCCATTATTTGGACATTCTTATGCGTGGGGCGTAGTGATGGTAATTGCCCTTTATTAATAGTACTACGGGTCACCCCCGTATCCACAAGAAACTCTATCTGTCGTCCGTCCACGTCCAGTCACAGTCGGCTCCTCTGTAGGTGACATTGTTACAAGGGGACATTCTTTAGGCGACCCGTCCTCGTCCCGTCAATAGGCTGCTTGGTTTCCCGGTGGAGGGGTCCACGGAGCCGGAGCCGTCGGCAGTCACGTTTCCAATGTCCTATTTTTCCACAGAGGAAGCACGCCCCCGTGGAGCCGGCGGAGCCGAGCGTGCGGGGTGTCTGCCGTTATTACACGGTCCCTGTCGCCTCGATCGCCTGGCTGGCTGCTGGTCCGGTTGTCCCCATTGTTGCAGCCAGGGTGGTCCACATGGTCCCTTCGTCTGCATATTGACTTGTATATCACCATCATTGTTAGTCATTTTCGTCATCATAGTCCCAATTATCTTGGGGAGTTGCCCTAGCGTTCCAGTTCTGAGCGTGCTCCCGGTCTCAGTTTCCCCCTTTATGATTGAATTGGGCCCGTCGTTCCTGTATCAACATTGGCAATATGTCCTCCTTTACCTCGGCTTTTTTCTCATCACAGTCACTACATTGGTCAGCTGCTTCACATAATTCGTCGGTTGGGGCATTCCTCCACCCAAGTTTAACTAATTGTATGCATTTTTTAAATTGCGGGCCTCATCCCTTCCACGAGAAAGTTGTTCACTACTCTGGGAAGGTCCTGTGCCTGGGCAAACCCTCCCCATTTAACCAGTGCTCTTTCCACTCTTTCTCTCCAGTCCGCTGCCGGTTCGCCTTGTTTCTGTTTTAAAGCAAATATTTTGTTCCAGTCGGGCCCCGCAGCTGGCATTAAAGTGGTTTGTACTCCAGCCAGCAGTTTCTCGATGGTATTGGCCCACACCCCCGGCGCTTGGGGTGGGTTTGGGTCTGCATTTGGCCAATGAGCGTGTATTTTCGCATATTTCCATACCCGCGTGGGCAATATAGTTTTTCCCATATGGCAGATGTCTCGCCAATCCGCCTGCGAATTTTGTATCCATATTCGCATAAATTCGGACACTTGATTAGGCTGATCTTTTATCAAGGTTTTTACCCGTTCTTCCATAGCAGTCAAGTCGGATTCCCTCCAAGGTATCCTAGCCGTCACCATTTGCCCCTCCCTCTTGCTGGCTGTAAACCTATATGTTTCAACAGGAACATTCCTGTCATAGTCTGTGGGATCTCATTCCCCGTAAGCCCTGACAGTGAGGGGTGTCGTCCTTCCTGCCCTATCGGTGGCAGGAACCCTGGAATGTCCGTCCCTTCGTCTTCCCCATGAATCCCTTCTCCTCTGAACGGGTTGCTCGGGCTAAGGCAGTCCTGGGGAGCGGCTGGTCGGGTCTGTCGAGGGTATTCCCTGTCTCTTTGAGTGTCCCCCTCCATTCCTAGCGCCTGAGCAGGATACCAATGAAGGAGCTGGGGCTCCCACGTCGATCGGAAGAATGGACGTGACAAAAAGCTGGAATTCATCCGAGTTGCTTTAATCAAACCAAACACTCAGGCACTCTGAAAAGCCCGTTTATCGGGCAGCAATATATATACATATTATCCCGGAGCGTTTGCCCAGGAAAGGCGAGAGGGGGCGTGGCCCAGCGTCCTGGCTGCGGCCTGGCAAGTTGAGGGCGGGCCTGCCCGGGCGTCCTGGACGAGCCCGGCATGGTGATCGCTCCGCGTCCTTGATAGGTGCAAGGCGATTGTGAAAACCCAGCGGTAGCCGCTACACACGTCCCCCCAGAATCGACTTGCACCGGCAGGGTCAATTTGAGGGGGGTCCTGATGACCCGGCCAAAGCGACCCCTGGCGGGTCGTGGGAGGGGGTCCGGTGTGGTGGTGGGCGGTCGAGTGGGGGGCACCGTGGACGGGGGGCGGCCTCGCCGCGGCGGAAGGGCCACCCGTGGTGGGTGGTCGACGTCCACGTGCGCCGGCTTGAGGCGGTCCACCGCAATCCGGTCCGACCTGCCGCCAATGTCGATGACGAACGACTTGTCGTCCCGTCGCAGCACCCAGAAGGGCCCGTCGTACGGCGGCCGGAGTGGCCCCCCGATGTGCGTCGTGACGCACAAAAACATACTCCGCTGTGCGAAGTGCTTGGGGGGACGTAGGACTGGGGGTCACCGTGGTGGGATGTTGGCACGGGGGCAAACCGTCGGGCGGCCTCCTGGAGGTCCGAGCGCTGGTGAGCTGTGGACCAGGGACTGGTAGCGTCGGGCACGAATTCGCCCAGGACGCGTAGCGCCTGGCCATAGACAAGCTCGGCAGTGGATGCCTGGAGGTCCTCCTTGGGGGCCGTGCGGAGGCCCAAAAGGACCCACGGCAGCCGGTCGGCCCAACCGCCGTCTTGAAGGCCGGCCATGAGCGCGGCCTTCATGGAGCAGTGGAATCGCTCGCACAACCCGTTTGCTTGGGGGTGGTAGGCCGTAGTACGGTGGAGCTTGACCCCCAGGTTGCGGGCGACCGCGCCCCACAGCTCGGAGGTGAACTGTGGTCCGCGGTCTGACGAGATGTCCGCCGGTGCGCCGAAGCGGGCGACCCAGGTGGCGATGAAAGCCTGCGCCACGTCGGCGGTGATGGTGGAGACGAGGGGAACGACCTCTGGCCACCTGGTGGTCCTGTCCACCATGGTGAGCAGGTGTGTGAACCCCCATGACGGGGGGAGGGGGCCCACCAGATCCACATTGACGTGGTCGAAACGTCGTTCGGGCACGGTGAAAGGTGCCAGAGGGGGCCTGGGTGTGTCGGTGGACCTTGGCCCGTTGGCAGGCCGTGCAGGTGCTGGTCCAATCGCGGACGTCCCGACGAAGGCCATGCTAGACGAATCGCGCCGACACCAGCTTCTGGGAAGCTTTCCGGCCCGGGTGGGAAAGGCCGTGGAGGGAGGCGAAGATGCGGCGTTGCCAGGTGACGGGCACGATGGGGCGAGGCTGGCCTTGGGAGACGTCGCAGAGCAGGACAGTGTCCGCGAAGGGGATGTCGGCCAGGCGGAGGCCCGTGTCCGCCGCCCGGAGGGCTTGCACCGTGGTGTCGGTGGTTTGGTCCGCCACCATAGGCGCAAAGTCCACGCCCAGGTGGACCGCGTTCGCGCTGGCCCGGGAAAGACAGTCGGCCACGGCGTTGTTTTTGCCGGCGACGTGCCGGATGTCCGTGGTAAACTCCGACACGGCGGAGAGGTGGCGCTGTTGGCGGGCCGACCACGGCTCCGTGACCTTGGCCATGGCGTAAACCAACGGCTTGTGGTCGACGAACGACGTGAAAGGTCGGCCCTCCAGGAGGTGGCGGAAATGGCGGACGGCCAGGTGTACACCGAGGAGCTCCCGGTCAAACGTGCTGTATTTGAGCTCGTTCGGCCGGAGCTGCCGGCTGAAAAAAGTGAGTGGCTGCCAAACCCCGTTCACCCATTGCTCATGTACGGCGCCCACCGCGTAGTCGGAGGCATCCGTGGTGAGGGTGATGGGAGCGTTGAGCACCGGGTGAGCGAGCAGTGTTGCATCGGCGAGGGCCCGCTTTGAGCTTTGGAAGGCCGCATCCATTGCTGCGGACCAGGCGATGTCGTGCTTGGCCGGCTTGCCCCGGAGGGCTTCGTAGAGGGGCCGCATGAGTTGAGCACTGCGGGGCACGAAGCGGTGATAAAAATTCACCATTCCCAGGAATTCCTGCAGGGCCTTTATGGTGCGGGGACGCGAGAACGTGGTGATGGCCTCGACCTTGGTTGGCAGCGGCATGGCCCCGTTCTTGGTGATGTGGTGGCCCAAAAAATCAACGGCCGTCGTGCCGAAGTGGCATTTGGCCGGGTTGACGATGAGGCCGTGCTCGCTGAGGCGCCCGAACAGTGTTCGGAGGTGGAGGAGGTGCTCGGCCCGGGACGTGCTGGCGACGAGGATGTCGTCCAGGTAAACGAAAAGGAACAGCAGGTCACGCAGCACGCCGTACATCAAGCGCTGGAACGCCTGAGCCGCGTTCTTGAGACCAAACGGCATCCGCAAGAATTCGAATAAGCCGAACGGCGTGATGACTGCCGTTTTAGGGACGTCGGCCGCCCTGACAGGTACCTGGTGATATCCCCGTATGAGATCAATTTTCGAAAAAATGACCCGTCCCGCCAGACGGGCGGAGAAGTCTTGGATATGCGGGATCGGGTACCTGTCGGGGGTGGTAGCGTCATTGAGATGGCGGTAGTCGCCACACGGGCGCCATCCACCCCCCGGCTTTGGCACGATGTGCAGTGGCGAGGCCCACGCGCTATCGGAGCGCCGCACGATGCCGAGGTGCTCCAACGCGTCGAATTCGGCCTTCGCCACGGCGAGCTTGGCTGGGTCGAGGCGGCGGGGCCTGGCGTAGACCGGCGGGCCCGTGGTTGGTATGTGGTGCTCGATCCCATGCCGTACTGCGACGGCCGAAAACGTCAGCCGCGTGAGGGCCGGGAACTCCGTGAGCAGGCGAGCAAACTCGTTCGCCGCCGGGACGGCGCATGACAGCTCAGTCGGCGCGGAGCTGCTCAATGTGCATACCAGGGAGCTGAAGGTTTCGGCGTTGATTAAACGATGCCGTTGGACGTCCACCAGCAGTCCGTGTGCGCAGAGGAAGTCGGCGCCTAGCAGAGCCATGGGCACGTTTGCGGTTACAAACGTCCAAGCAAAGCGTTGGCCGCCGAAGCAGAGGGTGACGTTGCGCGGGCCGAAGGTGCGGATGGTCGATCCGTTGGCCGCAACCAAGGAGGGGCCGCAAACCGCGGATTGCCTGTCCTGGTCAGAGGCGGGTATGACGCTCAGTTGGGCGCCGGTGTCGCACAGGAAGCGCCGTCCGGACGCTTTATCCGTGATGAACAGTAAGTTGCCCGTGTGGCCGGCGCTCATGGCTGGTAATGAACGCCGGCCCGGCCGTTTCCCGGCCTGCCGAAGGTGCACGGGGGTCGGCATGTCCGGGCCTTCTGTCCGAACCTGGCATGATAGTAACACCACGCTTGGTCAGGTGGAGGCCCCGGTCATCGTGCTGGAGGTGGTCGGCTCAGTGTAGCGGCCGCCAATTGCGTCGGCAGTTCGGTCGTCGACCGTGCCGGGTGCTCGGGCGCCATGGGTGTTGCGTTGGATGGCGGTGGGTCCCATGTCGCCGCTGCGATGCGCTGTCCTGTGGCGGAGATCTTGTCGGCTTCTCTGGCAAGGGCCCGGGGATCTGTGATCGTCGTGCTTGCCAGGGCGAGGCGTACCGGGTTAGGCAGCTGACGGAGGAACAGCTCCCGGAACAGGAATGCCGGAGAGTGCTCGCCGAGCAGTGAAAGCATGTAGTCCATTCGCTCGGAAGGGCGCGTGTCGCCGAGCTCGGGCAGGTCGAGCAGGCGCCGTGCGCGTTCCGCCGATGGGAGGGCGAAAGCGTCGAGGAGAAGCTTCTTAATCGCGCCGTATTTGTCAGCGGCTGGCGGGCTCTCGAGGAGGCTCAGGGCGCGGGCCGCGGTGGCCGAACCGAGCGCTGCTACCACATGGTGGAAGCGGGTGTCGTCGGCCGTGATGCCTCGCAGGGCGAACACGGAATCCGCCTGTGTGAACCAAACCGCCGCGTGAGCCTCCCAGAAGGTAGGCAGTTTAAGGGCGACTGCCGTGTCCATGTCGGTAGGTCACCAATGAAGGAGCTGGGGCTCCCACGTCGATCGGAAGAATGGCCGCGACAAAAAGCTGGAATTCATCCGAGTTGCTTTAATCAAACCAAACACTCAGGCACTCTGAAAAGCCCGTTTATCGGGCAGCAATATATATACATATTATCCCGGAGCGTTTGCCCAGGAAAGGCGAGAGGGGGCGTGGCCCAGCGTCCTGGCTGCGGCCTGGCAAGTTGAGGGCGAGCCTGCCCGGGCGTCCTGGACGAGCCCGGCATGGTGATTGCTCCGCGTCCTTGATAGGTGCAAGGCGATTGTGAAAACCCAGCGGTAGCCGCTACAATATCATCTTTGTTTGTTAGACATCCTACAGACGTAAATGAACACTCATTTTACTCTGTGGGCATTGCACATCACGTGCAGAAAATTTCACCTTCCTGTGTGATGAAATTATGGTTGATACCTCTTGCAGTTTCAGCTTTAACCGGTGACGGCTTATAAAAGGGGCTGAGTTGTCGGGAGAGGGATTGTCTGCATTCGTCCGGCTTCAAGTTGGTAAGAACGATAATGTGCCTTTATATGACTGGCTTTATATGATGCATTGATGAACGCTGGCTTATTCGATTACTATTCTTTTTAATAGATGCTGTGGAGTTCTATCGAAATAAAACTCACGATGTCTGGAGTCTTTGTGGTTTCACCACACCCTGTGCCTTGTATTTATTGTGATTTAAAAATACCGCTTCTGTACACAGATATTGATGCTCAGTTTGCAAGCCACCGTCTACAAATCCAATATAAGAGGCATAATTACTCTTCTTTTGAGTCTTCGGAGTCCTTGGGGTCGTTTGTGTCTTTGGGGTCTTTTGTGTCCTTGGGGTCTTTTGTGTCTTTTGTGTCTTCTAGTTCATCGGCATCTTTTGGGTCATTTGTCTTTTGGGTCCTCTCGGTCTTTTGAGTCATTTGAGTATTTTTTTGAGTACTGCACGATATCTCAAAGTTGTGGCTGGATTCTGCTATATCTCCTCTATATTTCCGAAAGCGCTGAATAGAAAAAATTGAGACATGGCTCATTTTAAAGAACTCTCCATGGGGAATAAAATTTGTTAATGATGATAGCGTAGGTGCCTCCATTATGACGTCATAATTCGACAAGTACAAAACTTCATCCTATCAAGATGAAATTTATTCAGCACCATGGAGGCATAAACTGGTGGAGAAAAGAAATAATGATGACGTCACCGGTCACGTGGTTCGGCCGCCATGTGCTTCTTAACACAAAAGCCTTAAAAACCACCGAAAATACATCCTGGTGAGGGTTCGCAATCTCTGATCGCTCTTTCTTGTTTATTTCTGTTTCTTAAATTTCAGGCAAAAGTTGTGCATTGCAGTCAACTTTGCATATGGTCGTTGCTCAGCACTTACAATTGTTACGAGCACCCTAACACATTCATCTCACCGATTGTAGATCTGCTCTTCCATGAGCCTCGACTTCTGTTAAACAACAACATTTTTTTCTTGTAAGCCCTATTGTGAGTAAATACATGGAGTTGACTATGAAAGAGATTTGAAAAAAGTGTTATCATTGGTTCACGAGTTATCAAGTGACCACTATATTCGTCATGTGTGTGCGTCTGTCTGTGTGTGTGTGTGTCTGTCTGTCCGCAGCATAACCACCCGATGATATCATCCGATCTTGATGAAACTTGGGTGGGAGGTTGATATCATGATCTAGTTGTGTCCTGCCTGGAGTGGGCGTATTGCGCCCATTGTGGGCGCAGCCACGCCCGAAAAAGATGTATTTTTAGGGGGTAATTGAGTTCAAGCTACATCTTCTCCGAGGGAGTTGGTGGAATCTGACAGGGGTTTCGGTATTTGGTTAGGCCAATGTCATGTGTCTAGCCCCACGGAGCTCGATTTTTCATTTTTTTATATTTTTTAATTCATTTCATTTTTCACCGAATTTTCGGTATTGTGTCGCTAACTAACCTCATAATCATAACTGATTATACATTATTTTCTATCTCATTTCAAGGTCAGTAACCATTTTGACATTTCCGGTCATGGCCTGTCTGGGCCTGTTTCAGTTATAGTGCTGACGGGGAGGGGAGTGTCGTTGAAGCTTAAGGGAAAGGTGTATGCTGCATGTACGAGAAGTGTCATGATTTATGGGAGCGAGACATGGGTCATGAATGTAGAGCAGCAACGAAGGTTGGAAAGGGTGGAAATGCGAATGGTTCGATGGATGTGTGGAGTATTGTTGAGAAAGATGAAGACAAATGATGAATTGCGAAACATGATGGGAATAGAGCCTGTGATTGATGTTGTGAAGACAGTCAAGACTTCACAGCATCCATCACCGTTGTCATTGAATACCGCTCCCTCTTGAACCATCGTCGTCTCCTGACTTGTGGAGGTTATTTTCACCTCTGTCTGTTTTTTTTTATGTTGAAGGCTCCAATCAAGGACTATATCATCCTCATTGAGGCCTTAAATAAAAGAGCTGCATTGATAGAAAACTGAAGAAAGAGAAAATAGTCAGAGTTTTTGAGGAAGTAAAAAATCTGCTTTTTGAAAAGGGGAAGGTCGTAAGTGTTTGGAAATACATTGGAAGGTAAAGAAGTCCAGAGTTTGGCAGTGGTGGGAAAGAAACAAATATCATAATGGCCCATCCTTGAGTTGCCAACGGTACACAGTTTATTATGCGATGTAGTGGCTTGTCAAGTATTTTGTGGTCTCGCTAATGGTGGAAGTACACAAGCAGCAAGTTCTTAGAAGCAGAAACCGAATAAATATATGTAGAAAAGAGAAAGAGCCAACTTTGCGGCGTAAATCAAGCAGGTCGAGTTTTGAGGTCAGATTGGGAGAGTTGATAATTTGGATTACTTTGGATTAAATTCTGTCCAGTTAGTATGTGGAACTACAACCGCCCCAGATGTGCGAGCAGTACTCTATACAAGGGTGAATCAATCCTTTATATAGTTGAAGCAACTTTTGAGAGGAGAAGAATCTTCGACATCTCAACAGGGCTCCCAGTTTCTTAGAGGCAGACTTAGCTATTTGTGTAATGTGTGGATTGAATGAATGAATGAATGAATAAATGATCGTTTTAAGGCCATTTTCCCCACTAGAGTGGGGGTTAGCCTGGCGGGCCACATGACAATCATGGTTCCCTTTTTGAGGCAATGTTTTTATGGCCGGATGCCCTTCCTGACGCCAACCCTTAGTCGCCTCTTACGACGCGCAGGGAAACGGTGTACCTATTCTAAACCGGGGTACACACCGGGATTCCTGGTCCTGGGATATCACCGGGATATCCTGGTGGATTCCAGGATAAATTTGATGTTAGGGTAATACCTAGTAAGTTTATTGTATCACTTGGTGTAACTGAGGAACTTTGAAAGGAGATTGGAGAGTTGAGAGGAGTTTTAGAGAGAGAGATGGGAAGAAATTGAGTTTTAGAAGCATTAAACTTAACTTCATTGCATTTGCCCCACCTGGAAATCTTGTCCAAATCCGAAAAATTGTCTGGCTGTTTGGTTTTGAACAGTATATCTCAAAAGGTTGTGGACAGATTTGGGCAAAACTTGGTGGACAGGTTGGGTGTGTGACAAGGATGAATCGATTTGATTTTGATGAAGATGCGAATCCGGATCCGGGTACGATAATTCTTTCAATTCCTAAATGATTCTTCACCATTGAGTGATAGGGCCAAAAACGCTATACAACAACAACAACACACATTTTAAGCCCATTTTCCCTGCTAGAGCGGGGGTTAGCCTTGCGGGCCCCATGACGATCTTCTCCTTTTGCCCTATTTTCTGAATCTCCCCTTATTAACCCCCTTGCCCGCATTTCTTCTTCCACCATCTATAGCCAAGTCTTTCTCGGTCTTCCCCGTCCTCTACTTCCTTCCACATTCATTTCCATCACTCTTCTCAACCAGTCACTTTCATCCTTCCTCAACACATGACCAAACCATCTCAACCTGTTTCTCTTCACAGCATCCATCACATGCTCTATTCCCATCATCTTTCGCAATTCATCATTTGTCTTCCTCTCTCTCAACGATACTCCACACATCCATCGAACCATTCGCATTTCCACCCTTTCCAACCTTCGTTGCTGCTCTTCGTTCATTACCCATGGCTCACTCCCATAAATCATAACACTTCTCATGCATGCAGCAAACACCTTTCCCTTCAGCTTCAACGACACTCCCCTCCCCGTCAGCACGCCACTCAGTTCCCAAAACTTCTTCTATGCACATCTCACTCTAGCAACCGTTGCCGAGTCTGATCCACCTTCTCCATTCAGCATGTCTCCGAGGTAGCAAAATGTTTTCACACCTTCCAGCTTCACGCCGTCTCCAAGATCCAACTCAACATTTCCTCCATCTGCAGCTCCCTCTGTGCACACCTTACAGTTGAATGTGTCCTAGGCACACCTGAGCTCCTCACCACATACAAGGCTTTCATCCGCAGCTGAATGGAATACTGTTCCCCCCTCTGGGCAGGTGCTCCTGCCTCACACCTAGCTCGGCTTCACGCTGTTGAAACCAAAGCTTTCAGAATCATTGAAATCTCCTGCGATGAAGTTAACTCTGAGGGCCTTTCAGTCACTCACCGCAGGCAGGTTGGTGGACTTTCTGTCTTCTACCGACTCCTCTCCGGCCTTGCTCCCCCAGCTCTCTCTGTGCTCTGTCCCCCAAATATTCCTGCAGGTCGCACAAGATCTGCTGGCAACCCTCTTATGGTTAAACTGCCAAAATCTAGGCTCTCTGCTCACCTTCACTCTTTCATTCCCCTTTTCTCCCGCCTCTGGAACAAACTCCCCCACTCCCTTCAATCCCACTCCCCCCTCCAGGTCTTTAAAACAGCTGTTCACCACCATCTCTTATCTTCCCCCATCAAAAACCTTGATCTTTTCTACCCCCGCTAATTCACCCCAGATACACCTTTTCGAAATTCCAACTTCTTTCCTGGAAGTCCTTGCAGTGTCCATATGTTTTATACCTCTCCCACCTCCCCCAAGCCCTCTCCCTCCCACAGTTTTATGTGTCGGTTTGACTTTTTGTGTGATTAATGTTAGCTCTTTCATGAGCCTCGATCTTGTATCCAAAAAATAATAATGTAGCTGCCACTGGTTAATGACCCTCTCAGACCACTACATTTTTGATGATCCCACTCAGCGCGCATTATACATTGAATGGATTTCACTCCGACACCGTTCCTGCACATAGCACATGGCCACTTCCCAGTTCTTTCCACCTCACCACATGCTTTACCACTTGCCATCACCTTCTCCGATATTACCCTTCAGACCTTTTGTCTCCATACATTCCTTCCACTTGTTCATCTTCTCCTTCAGTCCATCCATACTCTCCCCAATCAACACCAGATCATCTGCATACAACAACTCTTACGGTAAATCGTCCTTTACATTCCGATCCACCACCTCCATCACAGCTACAAATAGTAGTGGACTTAGTACCAACCCCTGATGCACTCCCACATTCACCTCAAACTCACCACTGTTCCCATCCTTCGTCCTTACAGCTGTGCGCGCTCTCTCGTACATTGCCATCACTACTCTGATCAACCATTCCTCCACTTCTAACTTCCTCAATGCCCATGTCAATACTTCGCGTGGAACCCTATCTATCGAATGCTTTCTCCAGATCAACAAACCCAAGATATAAAAGTGATTGCCAAAACGCCGTTTGATGATAAAGTGATTTTGTGATGAAGTGATGAAGTGAAAAGATAAAGTGATTCGCCAAAAAGGATATGTAACATGATATTTCAAAAAGTTGTGGACGAGTTATAACAAAACTTGGATGAGTTGGGTAAATGACAAGAACAAGCCGATTAGATTTTGGTTGAGGTCCAAATGCAGATCCGACCTATCAGCGGATTATAAAACCTAAACTGTTCAGCCTGGCGTCGGTATGTGCTCTACCGAGTGCCGTTCTAGTTCCAAATGTGACTCTAACCATAAAACAATTGAGAGACAAAGTGATTCGCCCAAAATTTTGCACGAATGTATCCTGGCATTTAACTCAGTCACTGAAGTCAGAAAATTCTCAAACCTCGTTTCCACCAATGTATTCCCAGCTGATGGTCCCACCACGAAAATGGCTTCCAAGGACCAGATGGCCAGAGCACAGCAGTGCAATGACTAGGAGGAAGAAGCTTCTCCCTGTGCTCTCCATGACTCCAATTGCCCTTCAGTTTGCGGGAACCAGAGGAGGGTAAAGTAGTGGTGTCTGGACGAAGCCAGGTGCGGTTATGAGAGTTTGGTCGCTTTTATACAAGTAGTCACATCTCTACTGCTCTGTTTGCTGTGACATCACCCACCTCTGCCTTTACCCCAGCCATCGAATTGAAATACTTGAATTACGAGTTGACATTTTAAAATACGTAATTTACAAATCAAATAATAATTTACCAGATGCCTCAGGTGATACAGGTTTTGTATGCCTCAGGTGATACAAAATTGACAGCACACAGATACTTTATCTGGGTGAACCAGATTCTCAGGGAGGGTGTGCCTCACAATCTGATGAATCAGCTTTGCCTTTGAAACCCCAAAATTCTTTCATTACCGAGTAAACCTGATAACTGAAAGACATCAACTGATATCGTTTGGACGAGTCAGAAGTGATGACAAGTGAGTTTTCCTTATCAGAATATTCATTTTCCAAGGACAAGTGACAAGAAGTTTGTTTTTGGACCTTGAATCACATTTACAAGCACAAACGCCATAATTAATATTGCGTCCGACTCGACATCACAGGTAACCTGTTAGGCGATGCCGAAGGCCAAATATGTTCTCCCCATTACCTTTCATTATATGAGTCACTTCAATATAAACCAATTATTCATACAAGTACAGATACATTCAAAGTACACCGCCCCATGCCAAATAATTAAATATCCTCCAGCGCGGAATTTCCGGGGCGCCTCCAGCGCCCGGCAATACCGCAGTGCAGCTCATTGAGGCTGCATTGGGAGGGAGAGGTGTACAATAATGGATTGATTAATTGTATAATTAAAATCAATAAAAGATCATCACAAAATATTTTCTTAATCAATTGGCTAATAGCATAACTAAACCACGAGTGCTTCATCCGAAGATGTATCTTTTAGAAATTTAATCAAATAAGTCATAATAAAGAATTAAATAATTAATTGATTAATCAATAAATAATTGATCGATTAAATGATTAATCAATAAATCAAAAATATCCTTGATAGCCACATCACTTGGTCACTCATGTCCAAATATTATCTTCTGAGCTCAAAAGGTGCCTGAGATATTGGCCAAATGAGAAAGAAAATAAATAAATGATTAATAATGAAAATAAATAAATAATAATCATTAAAAAATTTAATTATTAATCAATTCGGTCATGGAACACATAAACCACCACCATTTCATCAGAATCTGTAACTTTAAAAAAAAAAATCGTCATAAATCGAATAATTCAATAATTAATCGATTAATTGATTAATTAATAAATCAAAAATAGCCTTTGCAGCCAAATCCCCTGGTCATTGGCATGTCGAAATATCAGCTTCCTAACTCAAAAGGTGCCCGAGTTAATGGTCAGAAGAGAAAGGAAATTTGATTAATTAAATAAGTACTTAATTAATCGCTAATAATTAAATAACTCCTCAATTAATTGATTAATCAAAAAACAAAAAATAATGTTTTTGAAAAAGGATTTGCTCACTATTATGCCGAAATTTCAGCTTCCTAGCTCAAAGGATGGCTGAGATATCGCCCGGACAAACAAACAAGAAAACAAACAAACAAACAAGAAAGAAAGAAAGAAAACAACCAGAGTGAAAACTGAGTACTCCCTTTCAACGTGCGTCACTGCCGAGCCCCCTTCGGTGCCCGGCAATGACGATATGCAGCGCCTGGAGATGGCATAGGAAAGGAGCAGTGTACAACAAGAAAACAAGAAAGCAAGAAAGCAAGAAACCAGAGTGAAAACTGAGTACTCCCTTTCAACGTGCGTCACTGCCGAGCCCCCTTCGGTGCCCGGCAATGACGTTATGCAGCGCCTGGAGATGGCATTGGAAAGGTGCGGTGGACAATAGTTTGAGGTTAATACAAATTCCACACCAGTTAGTCACGTTTTCATGATGCATATCTGTACACAGTACACATTCAGGTGTTCAGAAACAAATTAATGAAACACAAATTAATACTGCAGCTTTGGAACGAATGATTCAATAAGGGAATAGTAAAATGGTAAAAAAAAAAAAAAAAAAATCTCTCAATGCAGGCTGAGTGTCAAATGTCCCTCTTTCCACCCATGTGTCTTCTTCTGTTGACCCGCTTTTCTCCCATGTGTCTTCTTCCTTTGCCCTTATTTTCTCCCATGCATCTTCTTACTTTGTCCCTCTTTTCTCCCATGCGTCTTCTTACTTTGTCCCTCTTTTCTCCCATGCGTCTTCTTACTTTGTCCCTCTTTTCTCCCATGTATCTTCTTTCTTTGGCCGACTTTTCTCCAATGCATCCTCGTCCTTGTCCATCTTTTCTCCCATGCGTATTTTTCCTTTGGCCTTCTTTTCGCCCATGTCTTCCTGAGGCTTTTCATTCCCATAACTCCTCCCTCCATAGCTTCAAGTAAGGTGATGCACCAACATCTCATGTAATTCCCCATCCTGACCAGTGATTTTTTTTCTACCGCCACGAAAGTCAACCCTCCATTGTCGTCACTGCTCTCACCTCTCCAGGTTGTTACATATTTATGTGAATGTATGTGAATTACCATTCAGGTTGCTTATCCGTGTGTATTATATTAAGGGTTGTTGTGATGGGAGGGTCAGGAGCCCTTCGGAACCAGTGGCCGGAAACGGAAGTGGCCGGAAACGGAAGAAGAAAAGACACGAGGAGAGAAAAGGACGGTGATTCTTCTTCCTCGCCCCACGACGAGAGAAGGTGGAATCGACCTTGCGCTGCGCGGAAAACCGAGGCGTTCCGAAACCCGTTTGGCGAGAGAGGAGTTACCTGGACGCGTAACTACCTGTTGACACGTGAAGTCCCCGTGAGTTCGTGCACGGAACCAAGCGGTCGCACGTTGGGCCGAGCGCGTTGCAAACCGCGCCGGGTTCTCCCCCGTCTACAAGGCCGCGTACGGGTCGCACGTCGAACCTCGCACGCGGTGCAAACCGCGTTTGGCTTTTGCCCCGTCTACAAGGACGCGTACGGGTCGCAATTCGGGGCCTCGCGCGGGTTGGAAGCCGCGCTGGGTTTTGCCCCGTTGCTTGGCAAGGAGGTGCGCTGCAACAGCTGTCCCCGGTACGAGACGGCACGTTTGGAGCACGTCCGCCCGGGGTTCGTTCAACCGCCCGAGTGCGGTGACGGTGACCATCCTCTTGGTCAAGAGGGGCCCAGAGACATTGTGCGGGACCGAGACCAAAAGGGTTTCGTGAGTACTCACCGGGACACACATGTATAAGATGGCCATCTTAATCATAGGGAATTGATTGTGAATTGGGAATTGGTGAGGATTATGTATTGTTGATTGCTCGGGGAAAATCTCCGTGGGTGTGTCATTGAAATATTGTTGATGGTTGTGTCATTGAAATTGTTTGGTATCATTACCCTTGAAATATATTCTTGAACGTCAGTTGTCTCTTGGGTGAAATTCATATGGCTTGCGTGGCGAAAGCGCATATATAATACAGCTTTCTGGCGAAGTTCCTCTCACGGTCCGGGGGTCACTGAGACCAGGTATTCACCGAGGGGACCACGTAACAGAATTGGGGGCTCGTCCGGGATTTAAAATTGTATAAAATAATAAAATAATAATATTTTTTATTAATTAAAATTTATTAATTAATTATTAATTGGTAAATTTTTTTTTGAGAAATTGGGGTAAAGTCTTGGGTGAAGGTTAACAGGTGTTAACGATAGGCACCATGGCGTTTGTGGCACAGAACTTTGGGGTAACACCGAGTGAGGCACAGTTCCGAGCGTTGCTAAAGTCGGACCTCTTGAAATTGGCCAAACATTTTAACTTGGAGGTCCGAACTAATTTGAGGAAGGCAGAGTTGCAGGCCACGGTGATACAATCTATGGTGGGATTAGGAAAATGGGACGAGTTAGCCTGGGAGTGGCTACCCGAAGAACCAGAAGACGTTGAGCTCTGGAAACTGGAGTTGCAGTTACGGAGCCAGGAACGGATTAAAGAAGAAGAAAGGAAAGCAGAAAAGGAAAGAGCAGAAGAAGAAAGGAAAGCAGAAGAGAGGAGAGAAGAGAAGCAAGCAGAGGAAAGGAGAGTGGAAAGAGAACTCCAGGAAAGGTTAAAAGAAGAAGAAAGGAAAGCAGAAAAGGAAAGAGCAGAAGAAGAAAGGAAAGCAGAAAAGGAAAGAGCAGAAGAAGAAAGGAAAGCAGAAAAGGAAAGAGCAGAAGAAGAAAGGAAAGCAGAAAAGGAAAGAGCAGAAGAAGAAAGGAAAGCAGAAGAGAGGAGAGAAGAGAAACAAGCAGAGGAAAGGAGAGTGGAACGAGAACTCCAGGAAAGGATGAAAACAGAGGAAAGGAAAGCAGAAGCAGAGGAGAGAAAAGCGGAAAGGGAATTAAAGGAACGTGACATGGAGCTTCAGCAAGAAATCAAATTCAAGGAGCTGGAGTTAATGAGAGAACGGGGAGAGGCACCACCCTTGCTGACGGGGTCGACACCTAACCAGAAAACCTGGGATGTGGGCAGACATGTGAGGCTGGTTCCACCGTTCAGTGAAAAAGAAGTCGCAAAATTTTTTCCACACTTTGAGAAAGTGGCTCGACAATTAAACTGGCCGGAGGAGGCATGGACCATACTCGTGCAAAGTGTGCTGGTGGGGAAAGCTCAGGAAATTTATTCGGCGCTACCAATGGACCAATGTGCAGATTATGAGGTACTGAAGAAGCACATCCTCAAAGCCTATGAGTTGGTTCCGGAAGCTTACAGGCAAAAATTCAGGAATGCCAGGAAGAGGGAGAGTGAGACCCATGTGGAGTTTGCCAGAGTGAAAGAAAACATGTTTGATCGGTGGTGTGAGTCAAAAGGAGTCGGGAAAGACTTCGAGACATTGCGGGACTTGATCCTGGTGGAGGAATTCCAGCAGTGTGTCCACGAGGACATCAAAGTGTACCTGCAGGAAAAGAAGGTACCAAAGTTGTGGGACGCAGCCACCATGGCAGATGATTATGCCTTAACCCACCGAATAGGGGTCCACGAACCTAACTCCTCGCCTAGATCTCCGCAGGGGAGGTGGGGAACAGCAGGTGCGGAGAACGACCATACATGGCGGCGGCCTCGAGAGGATTATGGGGACAACTATGATACCCCACCGGTTCGAAATCGGAGGGATGAGGGCCCAAGACAAACTTATAGTTCGGGGGGCCCGAGGCAGACCACGAGTTTTTCCTCCGGGCCTACTTGCGCTTTTTGCAAGAAACCTGGACACTTGATGTCCAGTTGTTACCGCATGAAAAGCGAAGACCCAGAGCGGAGTCCGACGACTACGACTCCAAACGCAATGGCCATTGTGAGAAATCGCCATCAAAAGGGTTACCAACCCTTTATTTCAGAGGGGTTTGTGTCACGGGATGGAGCCTCGACTAACCGGAAACCGGTTAGGATATTGAGGGACACAGGGGCACATCAATCTTTAATGCTTGAAGGCATTTTGCCATGGTCCGAGGAGACGGCAACGGGGGATAGTGTTCGTTTACAGGGGATCGGGGGCGGTGTTAGTGCTCCCCTTCATGTCATCCATTTGGAGTCCGATTTGGTGTCAGGACCGGTCACCGTCGGTTTACAAGCCACGCTTCCTGTAGAGGGTGTATCTGTGGTTATTGGGAATGATTTGGCCGGGGGTCAAGTTTATGGTAACCTGAGGGTTGGTCAAGAGCCCAGCAGGGAAAATAACGCCACACCAGCTCGGGATGGCGACAAAAGTGCCAAGTTATTTGTAGGGGGACTGAACTTCAAAACCGAGGAAGAAGTTCTGACCTCTGCCTTCAACAGATATGGGCCGCTGGTGGAAGTGCGGTTGGTAAGAGACTGGGAAACGCAACAGTCAAGAGGGTTCGGCTTTGTCACGTTTGCCAGCACAAAAGACGCCAGAGAGGCAGAGAAGAATTGGAATGGCAAGGATTTGGAGGGTCGGACCCTAACAGTAGGGAAGGCATTTCGTAGGCGTCGAGAGGTCTATAGGAGAGGACAACTGGGCGGTAGTTTTGGTGGTGGCCGCAATCAATATTATTATGGAGGCTCCCTGAGTTATGGCCGCTCCCGAAGGAAGGATTGGAAAAATGGTGGCCGAGAAGGAGACCGCTATTCATGGGACTACAGGGACCAGTGGTCCCACCCTAATTATTAGGGAAGTTATGAGAAGCTGAAGCACTGAAGGCGGCGGAGCCGCCGAGCCAAGATTCCTACACGAATTAACCGTGAACGCCGTTCCTAAAGGCGTCCATGTAGTGAACTTTCATGCACGGACTAACCGTGAACTCCACGTTCCTCAAGGCGCCCATGTAGAGAACTTTCCTGCACGGACTAACCGTGAACTCCGCGTTCCTAAAGGCATCCATGTAGTGAATACTCGGCTTGGCCTCCCGGAAAAAGTGCTATCGAGTTGCGTAACTTTGGATCTTTGATCAACCCCTTAACCTTCATTCCCAAGATACGGACGGGCAAAGTCAGAGGGTCCTGAGATGGAGTTTGATTTGGCAGGGACAAGGTCGTTGTTGGTACTTAGTCCAGAGGGAGTAATCTGGAGGGGTTGGGGTGAAATTTTGGTTGCTTTATTTTTAAGTGATAACTGTGCCCGGGGGGAACAGATAATGTGGGGGAGGTTGAGTTATCTGGTTTGTTTCTCCAAATTGGCCGGCAAAGAAAGTTTTCGCTGGGTTCAAACTTTCTTTCTTGAAGGGGGGGAGTGTTACATATTTATGTGAATGTATGTGAATTACCATTCAGGTTGCTTATCCGTGTGTATTATATTAAGGGTTGTTGTGATGGGAGGGTCAGGAGCCCTTCGGAACCAGTGGCCGGAAACGGAAGTGGCCGGAAACGGAAGAAGAAAAGACACGAGGAGAGAAAAGGACGGTGATTCTTCTTCCTCGCCCCGCGACGAGAGAAGGTGGAATCGACCTTGCGCCGCGCGGAAAACCGAGGCGTTCCGAAACCCGTTTGGCGAGAGAGGAGTTACCTGGACGCGTAACTACCTGTTGACACGTGAAGTCCCCGTGAGTTCGTGCACGGAACCAAGCGGTCGCACGTTGGGCCGCGCGCGCGTTGCAAACCGCGCCGGGTTCTCCCCCGTCTACAAGGCCGCGTATGGGTCGCACGTCGAACCTCGCACGCGGTGCAAACCGCGTTTGGCTTTTGCCCCGTCTACAAGGACGCGTACGGGTCGCAATTCGGGGCCTCGCGCGGGTTGGAAGCCGCGCTGGGTTTTGCCCCGTTGCTTGGCAAGGAGGTGCGCTGCAACAGCTGTCCCCGGTACGAGACGGCACGTTTGGAGCACGTCCGCCCGGGGTTCGTTCAACCGCCCGAGTGCGGTGACGGTGACCATCCTCTTGGTCAAGAGGGGCCCAGAGACATTGTGCGGGACCGAGACCAAAAGGGTTTCGTGAGTACTCACCGGGACACACATGTATAAGATGGCCATCTTAATCATAGGGAATTGATTGTGAATTGGGAATTGGTGAGGATTATGTATTGTTGATTGCTCGGGGAAAATCTCCGTGGGTGTGTCATTGAAATATTGTTGATGGTTGTGTCATTGAAATTGTTTGGTATCATTACCCTTGAAATATATCCTTGAACGTCAGTTGTCTCTTGGGTGAAATTCATATGGCTTGCGTGGCGAAAGCGCATATATAATACAGCTTTCTGGCGAAGTTCCTCTCACGGTCCGGGGGTCACTGAGACCAGGTATTCACCGAGGGGACCACGTAACAAGGTACAAAACCACCTTTAGAGGCCATTTTTCCCCGCAAGCGGGGGTTGGCCTTTTTCGGGAACTGTGGTTGTTGTTGTTTTTCGGTTCCCTTTTTGAAGCAATGTTTTACGGCCGGATGCCCTTCCTGACGCCAACCCTTTTTGCCGCCTTTAACGACAAGCAGGGAATTATCAGTGAACTGGTACTCAATTAGCCGACCTCGGAAGGATGACAGGCTGAGTCAACCCTGTCAGGTTGCATTCCAGGTACACTGGAAGCATTTCGGAATTGAGGTGTGGTTGAGGATTCGGTTTGTAATGGAGCATAATTGTATATTTTTTGGGGTGACCTTTGGAGTCAGGGATGCAATTGCAAGATTATATTTGTGGTGGGAAATATTTTATGGGTACACCTACTTGGTTGTGTTGTAAAACAAATTGGGGGAAAGCATTTATTAAAATTTGGAACATTAAGATTAGGATAGATGTATTTTCTCAACAATCCTCTCCAAGAAGTTCTGTCACTCAAGCATTTGGGTCTCACTATCTGCCATGGTCTTTCCTGGGAAAGCCACATTTCCAAGCTGGCCTCCAAAGGCAGTCACCGACTGGGCATCCTCCGCCGTGCGAAGTCCTTCCTTGGCACACCTGAGCTCCTCACCAGATACAAGGCTTTCATCCGCAGCTCAATGGAATACCGTTCTCCCATCTGGGCCGGTGCTCCTGCCTCACACCTAGCTCGGCTTCACGCTGTTGAAACCAAAGCTTTCAGAATCATTGGCATCTCCTGCGATGAAGCTAACACCGAGGGCCTTTCACTCGATCACCGCAGGGAGGTTGGTGGTCTTTCTGTTTTCTACCGACTCCTCTCCGGCCTTGCGCCCCCAGCTCTATCTGTGCTCTGTCCCCCAAATATTCCTGCAGGTCGCACAAGATCTGCCAGCAACCCTCTTCTGGTGAAACTGCCAAAATCAAGATTCATTGCTCAACTTCACTTTCGTTCCCCTTTTTCTCCGCCCCTGGAACAAACTCCCACACTTTCTTCAATCCCACTGCTCCCTCCAGGTCTTCAAAACAGCTGTTCACCACCATCTCATATCTTTCCCCATCCAAAACCTTGATCATTTATACCCCCGTTAATCCACCCCAAACCAACTTCCTTCAAATTCCCTGTTTTCTTTCCTGAAATCCCCTGTAGTGTCCATCTTGTTTATCCCATGTACCCCTCCCCAGCCCTCTCCCTTCCACAGATCTACCGATGTCCCTGTTCTCTACTGGTGTTCTGCTTCCCTCTCTCCCCCTCTTGTCTCCCGCTCCTTTTATCCTATGTTATATGTGTTACCTATTATACGAGCCTCGACTAAGTATACAAAAAACCCACCCTCCCATGATCGCACCCACCTTACCACAATTACACAGTTCTTCCTTCCAACCTGCCATCCCACTCAATCCCTCCATCCATCACACCCTCCCTCCCTGCCTCCATCAATCACACACCCACGCCCCCTACCTTGTTGATGCTCATCTTTAAAATTTGACATGAAACTGTCTGTTCTGATGGGTAATTGCCTCCGCCACCAAAGGTGGATGGAGGTTATGTTTTCACCCCTGTCTTTCTGTCTGCCTTCAAAAGTTTGTCCTTTTGGTATGCATAGGCCATAACATTTTTATCATTTGAGCTTTTGTCATTGAATTTTCAATAAACCTTCATTATGATAATATGAAGAGGACTAATTAATAATTTGGTCAAAGTCACAGTTATTGCAACAAAGCTTTAACAAGGAAATTTGACACAGGAGGCCATGCATCCTTTTGCCTGCAATACACCAACACCAAATGAAATAAATCTGTCAAGCTCACGACTTAATAATTTTACAGGGGATGAGAAAAGTATGGCCAGCTCAGAGATATCACCAAGGTGTTAAAAATAAAATAATTGTGTGGAGGTGAAAAAGAAAATAATTGTGTGGAGGTGAATGAGTTGGGCAGGTGACAAGATCAAGCCGATTAGATTTTGGTTCAGATCCTGATCCAGATCCGGCCTGTCAGTGGGATAGAAACCATAAACTATTCACCAGGTGGAGGTATGCTCTCTATTAAGTGTCGTTCTAGTTTCCTACCTGGAACTCCAATGAAAGCCCTTCCTTACCCCCTCCACCACCCATTAAAAACTACTAGTCTGGCTTTTTTAAGTGGACATAAATGGTTGTCCTTGGTCTTGTTTCGTATTTGTGGTTTTGCCTGCGGTTTTTAACGGTAAAAATGCTAAACATCTCCCTGCACCTCAAACAAAGATACACCATCTGAAACTTTTTTTTTTGTTTTCATTGAATTGTCACATTTATTGAAAACAAAACTTGACGACTGTGCAAAATGGCAAGATTAGTTGAAAGTACAATAACCCACACCTTTTGTGGTGAGGGAAGAGGGAAGATAAAGGTGATGATAGGTGAACAAACAAGAGATACGGAGCGATCTGTTTTTGCTAAAAGTATTTAAAGATAATTTTTGTGTGACATTCCTCAAGATTATCACAGGTGAAGAAACATTATATATTGCGGAACAACTTCAGCAAACTGGACGTGTTCGTTGACAACAAACGCCTGGAGTTCCAGCAAGCCCCAAAGTACCTCGGTGTACGCCGAGATCGGATACTGTCCTTCAAGCAACACCGAGAATAAGTTAAGACCAAGGTGACATCAAGAGTCTCGCTTATCCGACATCTCGCTGGTACGACCTGGGGAGCCTCCGCCAAGACCCTACGAATATCCACGCAAGCCCTGGTCTTCTCTGCAGCCGAATACTGTGCCCCAGCCTGGAGCAGAAGCCCACACGTGAGAAAGGTTGATGTTGCCATTAACAACGCCCTCCGCATTGTAGCTGGTTGCTTGAAGCCCACCCCGGCATTCCACCTGCCAGTCCTAGCGGGAATCGCCCCGGGAGGCTGCTACCCTCGCCCTGGCAAGGAATGCCCAGAAACACGACTGGCACATCCTGCACAACACCACAACGATAGTGGCGCCTCCAAGCAGACTCAAGTCCCGCCATCCCTACAACAAGGTGGCACAAGAGATGCTCAGTTCTATCCCTGAGGACCTGTCTAGAAGCGCATGGATGGTGGCATCTTGGAAGCAGGTGTGGGAAACGGCCGGGCCCACCCGCATCCACCGCTACATCTGGGACCCAGGAGGTGGCGTCGTAGGAGAAGACCTACCACGCCTGCAATGGACCTTGCTGAACCGTCTACGTACGGGGGTCGGCCGTTTCAAATCATCGCTGAAGATGTGGGGCCTGGCAGACAGCGCCGCGTGCGAGTGCGGCGAGCCTGAGCAGACTGCCGAACACATAATTACCACTTGCCCCCTATACAGACCACCTTCAGAAGCCGGCCTCTTCGATGTAGGACCAGAGACGAGGGCATGGCTGCACGACACTGAGCTGGCCATCTGATGATACACGAAAGAAGAAGAAGAAGAAGAAGAAGAAGAGGAAGAAGAACTTCAGCAAAAACAGGTATTATCCAGATTTGTCAAGTTTTTATCAAAGTATTTCCTTTTGAATGAACTTTTGTACCATTACAGAGATTGTCTCGAATCATTGATGCTGCGACAGCCGTTTGCTTCAAATGGATGACCACATTTTAAACATGATGAGCCATCCGAAAAGAAAAAAAAAACAGGGAACTTATTGGAGCGATATAATGAACCAGTGCAGTGATTTTTATGGTGTTTTGAGCTGCTTCGACTAATCTTATCAGAGCAACGCCGAAAGCCTAGTGGCAGTTAATGATCTTGGCAACTCACGAAGTGCCAATGACAAGAGATATAACATCTCTGATGATGCTGTATCATTAATGATAATACTGCAATATATTTAATGAAGCGTTTTCATGCTACAACTCGTGGGGTTCACTTGTTTACAAAGCTGCTGGGTTATCCCGTGAAACTCTCGCTTATAGTGCGGCTAAAATTCCCGGCCGCGAAAGCCATGAAAACGCGAAGCACATGGCCGCGAATGTAGAAGCAAGTCATGCTTGCGGCTCCAGATGGTTTTTTTGCATGTGTCCAGCTAATTTGTGCATGGCTGGTGAAAAATGGGTTTTTATAAATGTGTGAAGCTCGCAGCTCATGAAAATTAATTTTTTTGTGCCGCCCACGGTCGGAGCACCGCACCCGCCAGGGGGCGCGGCTCCGAACTCTCCTCCCTCCCCTTGAACCTCACCGATTGTTTTTACCGCCACGGCACGGCACCAACCATACAGGGCGGGGGCCGGCACGAATCGTGCACGTCGGTCCTTGTGACACGGCCGTGGCATCGATCCCCGCCGCACACAACTCACCGAGGGCTCACGTCGGCTGTCCGTCACGCTAACCGCTACCCCGGTCTGTGTCGATGCTTGAGCCGCGTTCTCACCACACCTCGCGACCCACTCCGCACTCGCACACCGAGGCGCCCTCACGCCTTCCATACATTCCGCTACCGCACACTCTCCTTTCATGTCCTCTGGTGTGCAATCTCCCTCGCACACCGTACTCGCACCTGCACACCTAGGTGCACTCACACCTTCCACACAATCTGTTACACACTCTCTCGCTACGTACTCCGTAACGCCCACGGGTGTGCACTCTCCTAGTACACACCCAATCATCGTACACTCTTTCGCCACGCACTCGGGTGTGCACTCTCCTGTTACACACTCTGTAACACACTCTTCTCCGACACACTCTTCCCGCACACATTCCGTCATACACTCGTGCTCCGGTGCACACTTTTCGCTTGCACGCGCACCAGTCGCCGTCGTACACCACACAATGGACCTTCCATGACCGCCCGGGTTTCGTCCATGTCCCAAGCGCGCCAAAACCCTTTTCGCGCCAAACACATTCACGCCATTATATCTCACCTTGGGGATTCTCTTCTCTGCCAGCAGCACCTGCAAACTTTTATTGGGGTTAGCATGCCCGACCTCACGATGCGAACACGAACTTTGTGTGCATTCCATTTCTACCTCCTGTCGGAGAATAAATATTCATATTGACCATATTGTTAATATAACTACCGAATGTGATCTGGTGTAAAAATGCTCTGTGGTGCAGTTTGATAAAACTGTGAATCCTCTTGAATTATTTAGCTTCTGTTAAAGAGCTAACAGGTGGTCCAGAGAGAGAGAGTTAATTTAAGGAAACAGAATGTGTAATGCACTGGGACTGCCATCTGTGTCTATCAATTTAGCCTGTGTTCCATAGATGGAACACAGGCTGCAAATTCCCCCTCAGCAGGTCAGAGCATTTGACCTCTTGAACAGAAATAAGTACAAGCTGGCCAAGAGAGAGCCAAATAAGGTTTTGGATAAGGTACACCCTGCATGCTCTGTAACATCAAAGGGTTTTGGGGCTTTAAAACCAGGAGAAAGTTGCGAGCAGAAGAGCAGAGTGGACGGGGAACAACTGAAGACTGGTCAGCAACTGAACGAGCTCCAAAAGACCTACAGACCGAGCTTCAACCAAGACCTACCAAACGAGCTTCGACAAAGACGAACAAAGCCTCATTAAAGATCTCGGCTTAGTATACAACAATTCTCAAGTATACAACAAATTCTGAAAAGTGAATAAAACATTGATTTTGCTAAACCGAGTCTCTTGAAGTTTACTAACATAACACCAGAAATTGTTAATAATTCTCCAAGAAGTGGTGGCCCGTAGGGACTCAACTGCCCAGGTAAACAAAGGTAAGCTTTTGTTTGTTATCTGTGTAGTCTGATGTTAATGTGCGCAAATAGTTCAGTGTTTGAGTTTTGTGTGTTTGTTGATGTGTGGAAGGAAAAACACGAGGCCTTTAACAGGTTTCAGAAAGCATGACGATTTTTCTCTCTTTTTCTTCCAAAATTTATGTATACGCATTTTCAGGGATGGTGCCATGGATCGTCACAAAGATCCACTAAAGCCTTTTGTCTTTAGAAAAGGTGCTGTGCTTTCATGAAGGACCACTGATATGGTATATACTGTAATTATTGTACGATTTTTAATTTCAGAAGTCATGACGAAAAAAATTTTCTTAAAAAAAATAATGATAAATTTTTTTATTTTTTTTCTCTGTAATTTGAAATTTTTTTCGGTACATTCTACGAGTGCAAAGAGCCACTAACGTATCCCGGGACGTTAGCGAAAAAGGGTGCTGCATTCGTCCAGTCATGAAAATATTTTGTGTATTCATTTGATTTTATGCGTTATTTCAGTTCAATGGTCTGTGTTACATATCTCCTCATTCCTTTTGTATGATGATTCGAATTTGCTGGGTTCCTACGGTTGAGACTTATATAATATTTTTCCTGTGGTGAGCCTCGTTTTTGATGTGGTCACGAGGGATGAGTCGATATGCTCTCGCATGAGTGGAACAGCGTTTTTCAAGCGATTTTTTAATGTGATTAAAAGCGATTTTTTAAAGCGATTTTACAGTAAAAAAGCGATTTTATACAGCATCTGTACAGTAAGCCAAATAATGGTAAAATCGACTGGCTCGATTTTAAGTCATAAAAAATTCCATTGTGGCACAAATATGGGTTTTTTGTACCTTCATAAGAGTTAATTCGAAGCGGTTTGGACGCACGTCTGCATTTTATGCACATTTATGTGTGTGATTGGCCAAATGTGCTCTTATGAACACAAGAAATTGTAATCTTATGCATTATGATGTTCTGACAGGGATGACTTGATGAAGTGCACCATCAATTCATTTTTCCCATGTAGGACAGTAATGTAATTTTTAATTTCTAATGTAATGTTTGTAATGCAACGTAATTTAAAAAAAAAAAAAAAGTTTCCGTGTCATCTCCAAGTAAGACTTGCACACACTGATGCCAGTAATTGTATCCTGCCAGTGGAATGCGTGCAGGCAGGTTGCCCATGGCAACCGTTTGGTGTTGTGTTCTGGGTCTGGTTTGGTGTTGTGGGCCCAGCCCACACTTCTACATATGGGATCAGAAGCGATTTTTTAAGATGTAACCTCTTTCACCTTTTCTTGCCCTACACCCCCCAACCTTCCCTTGCCCTTTCCCCTCCCTCCTTCCGCCCCCCCTATCCAACCCCCCCATTTTTCTTCCCTTCTGTATCCCTTCCCCCTTCCTTTTTTCTCTCCAAACTTACTTTTACCTGTATATTTACATCCTGAGTAGAGAAAAAATATATATATTTTTAGGATTTTTTATGGCGGCGGCCATCTTGGACCACAGCTAAAAATCCTTCAATCAAGATGAAATTTACTGAGAGCCAATCCCATGCTACTGTGATCCGTAATCTCTAAAAAAATAGAACCATCGAATGTACCTTTGATCATTTTATATTTCATCTGTCTTTTAAGATTTTAAAAAGGGAATTTATTGATATAAGATACTATGACATTTGACAAGGCAATTAAATGGAGGGAAACCAATGATGAAATATATTGTGATCTGGTTATACATGAATGAATTTACATGTACATGAATTTGTTGACCCCCACCCAATCCTATCCCTAACTTCATTTTACCATTATCCACCCCCTCCAAATCATATTATATTACTGATTGTATGAGGCATGTATAGGATCGTTGATTGTATGGGATTGAATGGGATTGCATATCCCATATGGATCCCATGTTGATTTAGCATATCACCTCATTATGTGGCTTTATGTGTTTTTGTGTGTGTGGGTATGTGTTTTTCATTCTCATTTTAAATTTCTCCCTCTCCCTAAAAAATATGGCCCCATAGTGTTAAAGTGATGAGTGCCATGATACGACACAGTTTACATCGTTAAAATAATACACAGATGAGTGTATGATTTGCACCGAAGGTCGAGAGGGACAATAGTATCCATCATATAACCTTTCACAGCCTTGTAAGGGAGAATAAGTGCAGCCAATCATACACAGTTATTTTTAGACAAATACAATGAGTGTCGTATTTCGCATAGTATTGATACCCTTAAGCCCCCCCCCCCCCAGCCTCATTCCTCCCTTGGCATTCTGCCACTTCTCCTCCTCTCTTCCCCACCCTTTTCCTCCCCTCTTTCCTCCTCCTTTCCTCCTCTTTTGTTTCACTTTTACCTGTTTCCCTTTTCATAGTTCTCATTGTTTTCTCTCATTGTTGATGAGATTCATGATTGTCATATTTTGATTATTGCTGTTCATTCTCAAATTTTGTTAATGATAACTGTTTCGTTGTTGATTATACCACGTGGATGTATTGATACAGGTAATGCTTGTCTTCTGCAATGGATGATTATGGTAGGATTATGAATTTCTATTCACTGGTACACATTTCAGGAATCTTACACCATTTTAATTGTCAAGAACTTTGAGTGTCTTTCAAAGTGAGACATGGTGGGTGACACATGACATGACATGTGACATCACATGACGTGTGACACGTGTGACATGTGGCACGTGACATGTGCGACATTGCCCAATGAACTGGTTCATATCTGTCTGATCAATTTGGTTGATTGTCTCACAAATGAAGGGTTGAGTTGCCTTCAGTGGTTGTTAAACTTTAATTTGTGATATGATGACCACACAGGATTGAAAAAATATGTCAGATATGATCCAGAGGCAGAACGGTGATTTGTCAACTGACGGCAGATATGGGTCAAACGGTGACGACCGATGCTCATATTCCCCGTCAATGGATGGAACTGTTTTGGCAACATTGGGAAAAGGTTTAGGTATAAAGTAATGTTGATCCCATATCATAGTTCAGTATCAGACATTGGTTTCAATTCGGTATCGGACTAATAAATTTGAATTTTGATATTATCATTTATGATATTTTATTATATATTATTATTAGAATTTTATTGATGAATATTGATAAATTGATTGAAATTGCATAATTGAATTGATTCTGATTCTGATCCGATTGATCTGATTGATTTTGATCTGATTAATTTAATCTGATCTGATTTTATTTAAATTTAATTTAAACAAGTCAATTGATGGATGAATAAAAAGTGCGGTCTCAAGAAAGAAGCTTTGAGACATTTGCAAAACATCAATGTGCAGACAACCTGGGATGATGAGCGAAGTGGTGAGTCTCGTGGTTATTTGTTATATTATGTGGTTATTTTTGTTTGACCCCCCCTTAACAGGACTTATCCAGACTCATCTGCAACACTGATCAGTGAGATTGGGGTGTGGGAAAAGCCACAGAACAGGGAGACTCTCTGGCAATCACTTGAAGTCATCAATTGCAAAGGTGGAGAGACACTTCCTGGACGATTACGGAGTCGAGCTTATAGGACATAAGCTAGGAAATTGACAGGGGGTACAAGTGTAATTTAAAGTGTAGTCTTGGTAGTTATCTGGTACATTGAGTAAATACTGAGTGTTATTCATATACAGCCAGAATGGGGAATGCAGCTTGTAAGAATACACAAGGACAACCAGATATTCCAAAAAAAGGTACTTGTGCATATTATATGTACGACCGATATGGTGAAGAGGCTATTAGTGAGGTTGAAAATTGGTATTTGTGGACAAAGGGACATGATAAGGAGTTTCCAAGAGATGGTACATTTGAGCGAAATCGATTGGAGAGATTAGGACAAGAATTGAAAGCCAGGAAGCAACATAATTTAACAGTAGACTGGCTTGCATTCCATTATTGGGATATGGAATCCAGGAATAGGGCACAGCAAGGACGTATATTGGACCTAGAACTTAAAATAAAAACGATGCAGGATACATTGGAGGACATAAATGCACAACTGCCCTCGAACATAGGAATAAAAGTGACAGTTGTCCCATCTGATTCCCATTTGTCTCCCCAAAAAGGACGGTACAGAGAATTTTTTCGTGTTTCAGGAGAGAACCAGAGATTGCAGTGGCAACTCAGGGATCTGGAGATGCAGCCTAGAAATACAAGTGAACAGGTGGACAAACCAGCCAATGACAGACATCGATGTTACAAGTGTGGAAATATGGGACACTGGAAACGACGTTGTCCATATTCAAATAGGAAGACTAGTTCATAGAAAAAACCAGGATCAAGGGTACCAGTGCTTACTGGTACCTCAGATAACGATTAGGCTTTCATTGCTGCAGATCCCAAATGACGACAGGCCCCAACAGATTAAATCATAAGACCAACATGAATAATTGTTCATGCTTCTTGTCTCAAAAAATTTTTTCGGAGCAAGAATGAATTTTACTTTTGCTTATTAGCGAATTAATAATTAATTGATTAAATGCCAAAATTGGATTTTTTTTTTGGAACATGAATTAAACGATCCAGACTTAGAGTTCATGCTGGAAGCCTCATATTTGCCAATTATAAATGTGGTTTTAGGGAGTATTTTGGCCCAAACAATTTTTTACAACAAAACAATTACCAAAGTGTGGAACATTGCTTTGCAAAATTTTTTGGGAACCAAGTGACGAGCATCACATGATCAGCAGGTGGGCATTTTGGACTATTTTTTTGCATGCTGATAGGTCAGTGGTTGACTGACATGTAAATAGATGTATTGTCAAATTGGGATAAATTATTGTGGGACCAAAAAGGGTAATTTCAATGTGACATTATAGGGGTTTTCTAAAACAAATAAACTTTTTGTCTATTTGTGTATTAGCGTTTCTAAAATTAAAGGATAAATTTTACGAAATTGAAATGCAATTGACACCCATCTTGATCTGTTAATGATGGTTCAAATGCAAACAAATATACATAATGCTTGGGTTTGTGTATGTTTGTGCGTCAATGTTTGTGTTTTTTTTGGTTTTGTGTGTCAATCTTACAAGAATATCCAGAAAATTCGTAAAATAAAATAGGAATATAATTTGATTATGTACATTATCTCTTTTGTCAAGGGCGATGAAATATACAGATTTGATGTGCTAGGTTATGAGCAGCCATTAATTAATGGTAAAATTGTGAGTAATTTTGGGATTCCATTTTTGATAGAATTTATATGAGAATAACAGCTATTTATGGATAGGAGCTTCATAAACAAAATGAGTACAAAATTAGCCAAATTTGGAAGCGGTCTTACACTGACTTTCCAGAGTACTCTGCTCATGGATTTTTACATATATAAACTTGACCTTTATCAGCATATAAATTGTGCTGTATGTATGGATGTGTCTTAGGCATAGACGATATGAGTAGTATAGTAAAGAAAGTTTTGTTGAATTGAACTTGTGAGTTTTAAAACGAAATGCATTGTGAATCTTAAAACCAAGGGGCAGACGTGAACGCGCTGTTATGTTTTTTTACACTCAGAACACGATGTTACGTGTACCTGCAACATATTTTGTTACTCTGCCACACCTATATTGGCATACTGGTGTCAGTAGTATTCACTAAGTTGCATAGAAATGGAGGAGCAACTTTTAAGGGAGTATACAACCACGTATTTGGATATTTTCTACAAAAGTAGGGGTTTCAATAAGTGGGAGCTGTACACATGGGATTTATCAAATTAAGTTATGCAGTTTAAACAAAGTTACTGGTAAACAGAAGGGAAATGGATAGTAAATAAATTCTTCAATGCTGGGTAAATTTAATGAGATATTACAAAGACTTATAAGAGCTACTGTTCTTCCTTATAGCAGTGGGAAAAGCGTGAATTAGAACCAAATGAATCTATAAATGAATGTGATAGGGATAATATCCTCAATTTGTGTTACTTATTTGATTGTGGGTAAAGAAATTATTTTATCGTAATGGATTGATAACAGCAGCCTGCAATGTCCTGAGAGTGTGCATCCATGTAATTAGAAATCCCAGATTTGTTTTTACAAACAACATTTGGTAGAGGTCTTATGTCGACGAGCACTTACTTGGTAGATAAAAAAGGTACTGCATGTTGGCAGCCACTTTTGCGGCCATTAAGGCCAAACACGTTGAGAGAAAATTGTCGTTCAATACGTAATTTACACATGGCTATTTGTAAAAGGGAAGTTGTTGCGATGGGAAACATTTCTGAAGGTTTATTACAATGTTATAATATGACATGTGTCAAGGCACACTATTGGATGGGAAAATTAGATCTGGTTATAGAATGAATTTGCTGACCCTTGGAAGTTAATTCTTGGCAATTGATTGTTTTACTAGTATTTTGAGTTCAACTTGGAAATAGTATGGTAGAGCTTTGTTAAAACCTATGGTTGTGGTATTTTGGAACGAATTCACAGATCATAGGAAGTTGATAACAATAGAAACAAATATGGACCCCGGGAGATAGGGGCATCCGAATAAAGCAAATAATCAGATTTATGTTATATATTAAGGGATTTTCTTTAGTCACATTTTAAGAAGTTGTTAGTTTGGTATATAATGTTGAATGTCATTGACATAAATGAGGGCATAACAACTTGTTGTGAACTATGTCTGTTTTACACGATCGATGAACTCATATCACCACAAGTAACACTGTTAAAGAAAAAACAAAAAGCGGGGAGGACTATGCTAATAACACATTAGGCATAGTTTGCTTGTTTGCAAGAATTGTTGGGAATTAGATATTCCTGTTTGTGATTTAAATCATATATAATCATTATTAATGCATTTATTTTCTTTGAGTTGAGTTACAACACCTGCATGTGTTTAATTTTTGAATTATATGAACTTGAAAGCAATTGTGGATGCTATTCTTAGTTTTAGTAGTGAAAAACACATGTCTGATTTGAATATTATTCGTGTGAAGTTGTTATAAAATATAGTGATTTCATGTTACAATGTACCCCATCTGATTCAATCTGTGTGGAGAGCAGATATAAATGTGGCTAAGTAAAGGAAAGACAAGACCACATCCCAAATGGAGTGATAACGACATCTGGGAAGAAGTTTGAAAAAGGAAAATTTGTGAAAATGAAGTTAATCTTGGCATACACCCTCTTTCTCAAAGAATGATGAAGAAATGCTCCTTTGGAAGATGGATGTTTACCTTCACCAAGGGAAAATTATGTGACCATTTGTCTGGGTCACACTGCAACATATGGAAAAGGGCGATCACTTACTTGTGTTCAAATACCTCGAACATTCATCACATCAGCAATTGCAGGACGACGATATTTTACCTGCAACGTTTACGGGATACGGTGACGTGTGTCATTACTTCACCAACTTCCGGGGAGCCAGCATGGAGCTGCAAGCGAACGACTGCTTTTTCCTTCACAACAGCTGTGCACGATTCTGCTGTGTGCTCCTGGTATGGACCATGGACAACTGAGTACCATGGTCCCAACATCATCATTGCGGATGCATCCGGCATCCCTGCTCCACATCTTGTTGACAAATCAACATCACATCAATACTTGCTCCATGCTCACGGTTAGTGAGGAGGCAAGTCGACTACAACTGGATGGAGGCCTTGTTCAAATCTACTATGGCTCACAGCAAGAGTGGCAAGGATGCTGCATGGAGAGCAGGGTCAGTCTTTGACTCTGCCCAGCTATCACAACAGCGGAAAATCCTATGCAAATAGTGAAGGTGTGATGAAGACAACAGGAGAAAATTGTTTTATGCTGAAATTCCAAACACAAGTGATCCGCCCCTTTTTTCAAACAAAGAAAGTCAATATTTGATTAAAGGCAAATACTTTGCCAAATGTTGCAGATGCTTTATTATTTTGATGAACTGAAATTATTGCATTTTGGTGAAGGTGAAATGTTTTGTGATCTTTATGCAAATGAGTTGAATTGAATTATCAACATAGAAAGAGTCAATGAACAAGGAAATGTATTGTGATCAAAATTCTTCCAGAATGACGGTGTATGCCTTAGGAAATTGAATTACCAGATTAGTGTTATGAATATTTAAATGTGGTAATGTTTAGATTAATGGTTAATATAAACATAAATGAAAAACTGGGGATTGTCGGAGAATAAATATTCATATTGACCATATTGTTAATATAAATACCGAATGTGATCTGGTGTAAAAATGCTCTGTGGTGCAGTTTGATAAAACTGTGAATCCTCTTGAATTATTTAGCTTCTGTTAAAGAGCTAACAGGTGGTCCAGAGAGAGAGAGTTAATTTAAGGAAACAGAATGTGTAATGCACTGGGACTGCCATCTGTGTCTATCAATTTAGCCTGTGTTCCATAGATGGAACACAGGCTGCAAATTCCCCCTCAGCAGGTCAGAGCATTTGACCTCTTGAACAGAAATAAGTACAAGCTGGCCAAGAGAGAGCCAAATAAGGTTTTGGATAAGGTACACCCTGCATGCTCTGTAACATCAAAGGGTTTTGGGGCTTTAAAACCAGGAGAAAGTTGCGAGCAGAAGAGCAGAGTGGACGGGGAACAACTGAAGACTGGTCAGCAACTGAACGAGCTCCAAAAGACCTACAGACCGAGCTTCAACCAAGACCTACCAAACGAGCTTCAACAAAGACGAACAAAGACTCATTAAAGATCTCGGCTTAGTATACAACAATTCTCAAGTATACAACAAATTCTGAAAAGTGAATAAAACATTGATTTTGCTAAACCGAGTCTCTTGAAGTTTACTAACATAACACCAGAAATTGTTAATAATTCTCCAAGACTCCCGTGATTCATTTTCTATCTCTGCCGTCTCTTCGGCCCCAATCATTTCTTTAATTTTAATTATTTCTTCGACGACTGCCGGCACGCATAAATTTTCCTTGTCCAATTCGGCGGCCGTCGGCTCTTCTACACCCCGCGTCTTGTCCCTTATAGCCCTGGTCGACTTGGCTACCCTTTGCTCAAGCTCACTCTCCCCGCGTTCCTCGCATTGCTTCACCTCATCGCGCACCACCGTGACCTTTCCGCTCAACCCACGCCTAATGTCTTCCATCGCATTTTATTGTCCCTTTTTGCCTCTGCTATCAGTTTTTCCACTTCACCCCTGGATTCGTCCCTCACTTTTTCGATATCACACCCGGAATCGTCTGGCATGGCATCCTTTTTTGCATCCATCATTTTCCAGCTATACATTGACTTTTTTTTTTTTTTTTTTTTTTTTTTTTTTTTTGTATACAAGATCGAGGCTCGTGAAAGAGCGAACATTAATCACACAGAAAGACAAACCGACACATAAAACATATAACATCGGGAGGGGTAGACAAGATGGGGAGAGAGGGGGAAGGACACAAACACAACATTTGAGAGCAGGGACCGAGAGACATGGAGACATCGAGAGATCTGAGAGGGCGAGGGCTTTGGGGGGGGGGGGGGGCATGGGAAGGGGGCAGTGGGAGAGGTATAAAACATATGGACACTGCCAGGACTTCCAGGAAAGAAGTTGGAATTTCAAACCCAATCATTATATATCAAACCCAATCAAACCCAAACTCCCGGACACTCTTCCATAGAGGCCCTCATTTGTGCCAGAAACAATTGCATGTACCTTGCAACCGCGGGCTCGGCTTCTGCCGCCACGTGCGAGGTGCCGCCATTTTCTTTGCCAGCTGCCGCACCTATTTCTGCTTCCACTACCATTACCAACTGTCTCTCTTGTGAGCCCTGGGTCATTAATTATTTTTCATTTTCTACCCCCACCGGCATTCGACCGTCTTGGCTAGCCATGGTACGAATATACAATTTTGGATTTTAAAAACTAAATTTTGGTCGCTCATAATTTGGAGCCAAGTCGTCCAAAAAAATTTGGTTAGGGTTCCAAATCCCACTCCCGGACACCAATTGTTACGGCCAATATGTAAATCTGGTGTCCAAAATTTTGTCCAACAATTTTGTCCAGGGTTCCAAATCCCACTCCTGACTACCAATTGTTAGATATATATATATATGTATATATATATATATATATATATATATATATATATATATACATATATATATATATATATATATATATATATACATATATATATATATATATATATATATATATATATACATATATATATATATATATATATATATATATATATATACATATATATATATATATACATATATATATATATATATATACATATATACATATATATATATATATACATATATATATATATATATATACATATATATATATATATATATATATATATATATATATATATATATATATATATCGGATAAAAATTTCCAATTTGTGTTATATTATATACGATGTATACTATCTATATTACTAGTACCCGACTGCAAAGCGGCAATGAGCCGGCGAAGCCAAAGCCTCTTGCCACTATTTTACCCATCACTGTGGCATCAGTAGGTGAGGTAGTTGGTAGTAGGTAGGTGTAGTAGGTACTGTACCTAGTTCAAAATGACACCATTTGCATTCTGGATGAGATTAAAATTGATAAAATTTCCTTCTGGATTAATTCGGTGAATTCGGTCTCAACTTCGGATATTTCCTGCCGTGAAAAACTACCCCCGACGGCCGCGAGATTTCTAAAAAATAATTCTTCGTGAATTTTAGAATATTTGACGCCGTTTTCACCGTCCGAAACGCGTAATAAGCTTTTTTGAAATAATTTTTGAAATGCTCGAATCTCATTGGTTCCGGTGTTTGGTGACGATTTTCGTTGAAGATAACGAGGTTGGTTTTAAAGTATTTTAATTACACATTAGAGGTGCATCAGATTGTGAATCAAACAAAGACGGGTGAAACAAACTCCTATTGAACGTTTTCTCAATTTTTTTATGCAAACTTCCGCATCCGGACGATGGCGGCCTCCATTGAGTGATTTGGTTTCTGAAATATTTTTTCAAATGCTCGCATCTCATTGGTTCCGGTGTTTGGTGACGATTTTCGTTGAAGATAACCAGGCCCGTGCGGGCCGAGGTTGGTCTTAAAGTATTTTAATTATCAATTAGAGGTGCATAAGATGGTGAATCAAACAAAGACGGGTGAAACAAACTCCTATTGAACGTTTTTCAATTTGTTATGCATACTTCTGCATCCGCAAGATGGCGGCCTCCATTGAGCGATTTGGTGCGTCACAGCTGCGGAATTCTCAAGCCAAGGGATCCAGCATAATCTGGTTTTCAACATAATACGAATGCGTCTATTCACAACACCGGCTTCGCCGGCTACTAGTACCCGACTGCAAAGCCACAATGAGCCGACGAAGCCAAAGCCTCTTGCCACTATTTTACCCATCACTGTGGCATCAGTACGTTAGGTAGTTGGTAGTAGGTAGGTGTAGTAGGTACCGTCGGTGTCGTAGGTGTAGTCGGTGTAGTAGGTACCATTTGTATTCTGGATGAGATTAAAATTGATAAAATTTCCTTGTTGATTAATTCGGTGAATTCTGTCTCAACTTCGGATATTTCCGGCCGTGAAAAACTATCCCCGACGGCCGCGAGATTTCTAAAATATAATTCTTCCTCAATTTTAGAATATTTGACGCCGTTTTCACCCTCCGAAACGCATAATAAGCTTTAAAAAAATATTTTTCAAATGCTCGAATCTCATTGGTTCCGGTGTTTGGTGACGATTTTCGTTGAAGATAACGAGGTTGGTCTTAACGTATTGTAACGAATGTGGAAACGTTACAATGTGAACGTTACAAAAGTATGGTAACATCCTCGTAATGTAAATAATGGTCGCAGCCGTCCTAGTTAATTCCATGAAACTTACACGCAGGTCACGATATATCTTTTAAATAGTGTATTTCCTTATTCCATGTAGGCTAAATATGTGTTTCCCACTAGATTGACTTTGCATTGTATCGAACAAAATAAGCGTAGGCCCTTCCAATTTCCCCAAAACCTCCTTTCCAATTGCCTTCCGCATTTTGGGCGGTTTTCTTCAACCACCATTGGCCACGAGGTAGGGTTGGGGAAGAAAGGCGTGTCTCCACCTCGTCATAAGAGGGAAGGAGTGAACCAGCCCTAACAGCCAATCAACACCGCGGTGAGCGACCCGGTAGGCGTGCCCTCGGAGTCGGCGGCTTGATTTCGCTCGAGGTGATAAAAGCGACTGTAAGGGACTGCTTTACGAGAGGCCTTGGGAGATGAGCAAAGAGACTGCACCAAGAGGATCGGTGAGATGCGAAATGCTCCAAGCCAAGGAGGAGAGGTACTCGGCAAGGAAACCAGCTTTGGAGAGACGCGCTGAAAGGAGGGAGACGGCTCCACCCCAAGAAGAGGAGCAGGTGTGCCGAACCAGCGCGTGACGTCTACCGCAGCGGATACACGACGGAGGGTTTCCCGCCAAAACCGCGAGGAATTGCGAGCTGCGGCCTCCCGACTTTGCCTCCCTCTCAAGCAATCCACCTCAAGCCCTACCTGCCTGCATTATCCCCTGTGTAAGTGTGAACGTCCTGTCCTGCTCGTTGTCTTGGGGCTAAGTAAAAATGAATAGTGTAAGTTAACGATTCGCTGTGTTACTGCTTCTTCCATCCATTGCTTGTGTGTGTATAATAAATCTGTTCTTCCTCCGTATTCTTCTTCTTCTTCTTCTTTTTCAATCTCTTTCAGTCGCTTTAGAGATTTCCCGATTGAATATCTGTGGGGCGATCTGGTCAACGTCGGGTGGAATCGGGTTTTAATCGGGGAGTAACTGTTCGGACGCGGTTAAATACACCACCGCTCGGTCAATATAACATCTAAAGCCGCGTCGGTAACATTTGGTGTCGAGGAGTTGGATTCGGACCTGGGACTAAATTTGTTAGGCCCAAATTTTGGAACACCAATTGTACTATTAGAGTAACAATTGGTGTCGAGGAGGGAGATCGGACCCGAAATCGGACCCGAAGCGCGCTTAAAGCGCTCAAAATTACAAGCTGCCGAAATTTATTTTGTTTTATAAAACCCGAATTTTGAGATCGCGCCATGGACAATCAAGGCGATCGAATGCCGGTGGGTGAGCTAGAGGAGGGGTTAGGAGTAACCCAGGATCAAATGGAGGGGAGCAATGAGGAGGCGGTTGAGGGGGTATCAGGTGCACAAAATGGCGCTCTCGCGCACGTGGTTACAGCGGCACCAAATTTAGCCACGCCCATGGTCGCGGCAGCCGAGCCAGAGATGCCAGAGTACATGCGAGTCTTTATGATTCAAATGATGGCAAAAATGGATGCCCAAAATGATAAGTCCACCCGAGAGCGAAGAGAAATGGGTGAGCGGTTGGGAAACCAAATTGTGGGAATGAGGGCTGATAGGGAGCGATTGTTAAACCAAATGGAAGCAATAACGAACAGAATGGGTGACCGCATGCAAAAATGTGGGGAGACCATGGATCGCATGGTGGGCGAAAGGGTCCCAGGGGTGCACGACAAGGTAACGCGGGTCGAAAAGCGCGGGTTGAGCGAAGCGGAGGAAAGCACGGGTACAATGACGGGGGTAGAAATCGCGACACGGGGTTTGGAAAAGCCGGCGACCGCTGAGGTAGAGGAGGGTGTTTTATTAAAGCCAGCGGTTGCCGAGGTTAATAAAGAAAAAGCAGTGCTGGGAATTAAAATTGAAGAGATGACGGAGGTAGCCCGGGAATTGCAGGGAGAAATGGATTATGTACAAAGTCCCTGCTCACATCACAATGCTGTGCTTAACCCGAATGGAAGTTTGCAGGTTCGCGTGGAGAAAAGGATCCCCCAGGTGAGTCGTGCTGTTGTGTATTGTGCGGGGAGATTTTGTAAGAGGATGTTTGGCGACAAAAGAATTGTCGCGCGATTGGGATCGATATGGCACCCGGGCGTTGGTGAAGGGTCCCGTGTGAGTGGAAATGGCACGCGTGGGAGAAAAAAAGTGTGCGTCGGCGAGTGGGTGTGCTATAAAGTGTGGGAGTGAAACCGAGTGTGAGCGAGAATGCACGTCGGGGTGTACGGAGTGTGACACGAATAGTGAGTTGGTGATGGCGCAGGTGCGAGAGGGCACATCGGAGCGCGAGTGTGAAACCGAGTGCGAGCGAGAATGCACGTCGGGGTGTACAGAGAGTGACACGAATAGTGAGTTGGTGATGGCGCAGGTGCGAGAGGGCACATCGGAGCGCGAGTGTGAAACCGAGTGCGAGCGAGAATGCACGTCGGGGTGTACGGAGTGTGACACGAATAGTGAGTTGGTGATGGCGCAGGTGCGAGAGGGCACATCGGAGCGCGAGTGTGAAACCGAGTGCGAGCGACAATGCATGTCGGGGTGTACGAAGTGTGACACGGAGAGTAAGGTGGTGGTGGAACGTGTGCGAGAAAGCACACCTGAATTGGTCATGGCGCAAGTGTGGGAGAGCCCATCCGAGCGCGTTAGTGGGTGGATGCAAGAGTGCACGCCCATGGTGAGTGTTACGGAGGACGTAACGGAGGAGAGGTGTGGACCGAAGTGTGCGCAAGAGGTGTGGTGTGTAACAGAGAGAGCGTTGGTGGAATGTACGGACGGCGTTGGAACGCCAGGTTTTGTGAGGGTGAAAGGGGTAGCGTATGCGTGTGAGCATGCAAGTAAAGCATCGACGGTAATCGGGTTAGTGGTTAGGGCGACGGATAGCCGATGCGAGCACTCGGGGCGCGGGGTGCTTTGTTGGGTGCGAGGCCCGGCGCGGGTCGATGCTGCGTCGCTTCTCTTCGAAGCGTCGTTGCCAATTCGGGCTTGGCCCCGCCCCGCACGGTCGAGTCCGGGCTTTGTCGGGCGAGGCGACCGGTCCGGTTCAAGGGCGAGTGGGAGGAGGCGGAACGGTGCCCCCTCGTGGGGACGGGGTTCCGACCGGGGGAGATTGAGCCATCGGGCCCGGGACCGCAAGGTGCCGCGCCGAGTTGGTGCGTGGAGCCTCGGTCCAACCAAACCACCTCCCTTGAACCGAAAGCCGGACGGATTCAACCTGCAGGCAACCAAACCACCCGAATTCATTGCTCGGCTTTACGAAGCCGAGTTTAATGATGTCATGACGCACCGAGGCTAGGATATAGCGGACTGTGATGATGGTGATCGTGATAGTGATAGTGTTTTGATCCGAAATTTAGAAAAGTGAATAGAATTGGCAGTAAATGGAAAATTTTTGAATTGGTTGGAATCTGGACGAACAAAATTGATAGTGAGAGACCCCCGATGTGGTGGGATGGCAAATCCACCATCCCTCACAGACGTGGGGGCAAATGCGCAATAGTTTATGGGGTGGCTATGACAACCGAGCCAGGGAGGGCTTGGATAATTGTAGGGATCTAGCGAAGATGACATTAGGTAACGTTAAGTTTAGTTAGTGACTGATACCTGTAGTGGGGACGCAGGTAGATTAGTGTGGATTATAATGACGTGGGAGCGCAATAGTTTAAAGGCACGACTGGGAAGCGCAAGTTTCAGAGGGGAGTAGTTAGCCGAGATGATGCCGTGTGTGTGAGGATTGAACAGGTGAGAATGGAACAGGTGTGATTGCACAGGTGTGCAACTGAACAGGTGTGTGGAGCAGTGTATGAGGGAGTAGTGGTGATTGCGTGTTGTGTTGACCAAATGGTCCAGGAAGAAAGGAGGGTGCAGGTGGCACCAGGTGTGAGGGCACAGGTGTGCAACAACAGGTGTATGTGGCTGTGTGGAATAAATGGTAGTGTGGAATATCTGGAGTAGTGGAATGGATGGTCGTGGAGTGAGAATGGTGGAAATTGTGGAGTGGAGTGCATGGTGCGAAGGTGTGGATGGGGGAAGAGTGGACCCCTTTCACGAGTACCCGGGGCGGGTAGTGTAAGTGTTAGGTAGAGGGTATAGGTAAATTGTGGTTGGATATTGGCATCTGTGGTGCGGGTGGCAGAATGGTATGTGGATGGGTGCATTAGTGTTGTGGAAATGGCTGGGCGTGTAGCCTGTTAGTGTGTGTAGTTGGTTTGGGCACTCCACCACTGTGAGGATGTCGGCCAGGTGAGGCCGCAGGTGGGCTCTGGGAGCCGGTAGTAGTTGTTGTGGATGGGGCCCGAGGATCCGGAGGACGGACCCGGGTAGCCCAGTGCCAGAGGGCACCATGGGGTGACAGAGCCAGGAGAGGGGCTGTCCCCAGTTAGTTAGGTTAGGGTGAGGAGCTAGGTAAGCTCGGGTGGCAACTACAGTGGTGGAGGTGTGCAGGTGGGTAGACCTGTTGGGAGAGCTAGACGTCGCAGCCCAGAAATTGTGCGAGAGCACCGGGAGATGAATCGGGGAAGTGAGACCCCAAATTGAGAGGCACCACAGTTTGGTCAATGGGAATTGGTTTTTAGAACCCATAGTGTAAGTTGGCCAATGGATTGGCAGGGAGAGACCCCGGGTAGTGTAAAGTGTGTTAAAGTCATTTAGAAAATAGTTAGGATGAAGGATCTCCTCGCACCATCTGCATCCACTCACCTGAGGTGACAGGTACTCCACACCATGCCATGTTTTGATTATTTTTTATGATGCAAATGTTTGGATTGTGAGACGCATCATGACGTGGGTGTGACATTGTGCGTAATTCCATCTCTCCCTCCTTATGAGGATTGATGATGAATTGGTGATGGCAAATTTTGAAGTAGAGGGATTGTGGTGACGAATTTGGTATAGGGGAAATATGGGGAAGACGTGACAGTAGTGACGAATTGGTAATGTGTAGATTTTGTACATATGGGGTAAGGGCAAGGGCAAGGGTAGGGTCGGTGACAGGGGGGTGACGTACGGTAGGGACGAGCTTTCTCACTTCGCCCTCCGTACGCATTTCGCCTTGCATTGCCTTATTGCCGTGTACCCTTGTGACCTTACCCCTCGCTCAATTGTCTTTCTTTTGTCTCCCACATGACCTGTGCGCCATTGGGTGCCGAGGGGAGCGTGCGTGAGGTGGCCATTGTGCGCCCGAGATTCCCAGAACCAGCATGCATTGCGTTGATGTACCACTGTATGGACCGCTGTTCTGCGGCCAAGTACCACTTGATGGACCCCAGGTTCTGGGGCAGGGCACCTCTGTTGGAGACCGGCCATAGTGGCCAGGGAATCTTGCTTGCGGACCTCGGTAAGGTGGTACCTATGCCAAACAGGTGGACCACCCTTAGTTGGCCCCTGAGGCCCTAAATAAAAATGGACACAAGTTGTGCTTTTTATTATTTCCAACTAGGCCGCATGAAGCCAGAAGACGTCGGGAAGAACATCGGCCCAGCAGAGAAAGAGAAGACCACCACCAGTTGTTTTGTTGTGTTTATTATGAACCATGGTGACTGCGCACCGGGTGGTGCTTTTGGTGCTTTGTGGTGCTTTTGGTGCTTTTGGGTGCTTTGGTGGTATTGGTACTGGTGCATCGATGCAATGCGTGCTGTCTCCTCCCTCCCAACAGGAATTTCTTTCTCTTGTTCCCTAAAAAGAAAAAAAAAAGAAAAAAACACAGGTCCTGGGTTGCGTTGTAAATAAGAAATCACGTCATTGTAAATAATGCTCCCCACCGTAAATGTATAGTTTGAGAATAATTCCGTAATTCGGTTAGCTGTGGGCTTGAGTCTGTTAGACAGGGTGCAATGCAATAGGGGGACATACTTATTTGTGTTTTAAAATTGTCACACTCAGGGTCAGGTTAATTGTAGAGGGAATTACACCTACGTGTCACACTAAGTTAAAGTTTAATAGGCCCGAGCACGGGCCTGAAAAAAGGAGGGTGCAGTGTAACGAATGTGGAAACGTTACAATGTGAACGTTACAAAAGTATGGTAACATCCTCGTAATGTAAATAATGGTCGCAGCCGTCCTAGTTAATTCCATGAAACTTACACGCAGGTCACGATATATCTTTTAAATAGTGTATTTCCTTATTCCATGTAGGCTAAATATGTGTTTCCCACTAGATTGACTTTGCATTGTATCGAACAAAATAAGCGTAGGCCCTTCCAATTTCCCCAAAACCTCCTTTCCAATTGCCTTCCGCATTTTGGGCGGTTTTCTTCAACCACCATTGGCCACGAGGTAGGGTTGGGGAAGAAAGGCGTGTCTCCGCCTCGTCATAAGAGGGAAGGAGTGAACCAGCCCTAACAGCCAATCAACACCGCGGTGAGCGACCCGGTTGGCGTGCCCTCGGAGTCGGCGGCTTGATTTCGCTCGAGGTGATAAAAGCGACTGTAAGGGACTGCTTTACGAGAGGCCTTGGGAGATGAGCAAAGAGACTGCACCAAGAGGATCGGTGAGATGCGAAACGCTCCAAGCCAAGGAGGAGAGGTACTCGGCAAGGAAACCAGCTTTGGAGAGACGCGCTGAAAGGAGGGAGACGGCTCCACCCCAAGAAGAGGAGCAGGTGTGCCGAACCAGCGCGTGACGTCTACCGCAGCGGATACACGACGGAGGGTTTCCCGCCAAAACCGCGAGGAATTGCGAGCTGCGGCCTCCCGACTTTGCCTCCCTCTCAAGCAATCCACCTCAAGCCCTACCTGCCTGCATTATCCCCTGTGTAAGTGTGAACGTCCTGTCCTGCTCGTTGTCTTGGGGCTAAGTAAAAATGAATAGTGTAAGTTAACGATTCGCTGTGTTACTGCTTCTTCCATCCATTGCTTGTGTGTGTATAATAAATCTGTTCTTCCTCCGTATTCTTCTTCTTCTTCTTTTTCATTCTCTTTCGGTCGCTTTAGAGATTTCCCGATTGAATATCTGTGGGGCGATCTGGTCAACGTCGGGTGGAATCGGGTTTTAATCGGGGAGTAACTGTTCGGACGCGGTTAAATACACCACCGCTCGGTCAATATAACATCTAAAGCCGCGTCGGTAACAGTATTTTAATTACAAATTAGAGGTGCATTAGATTGTGAATCAAGCAAAGACGGGTGAAACAAACTCCGAAAGAACTTTTTCGCAATTGTTTTAATGCAAACTTCCGCATCCGGTCGATGGCGGCCTCCATTGCGTGATTTGGTTTTAGAAATATTTTTTCAAATGCTCGAATCCCATTGGTTCCGGTGTTTGGTGACGCTTTTCGTTGAAGATAGCCAGGCCCGTGCGGGCCGAGGTTGGTCTTAAAGTATTTTAATTATCAATTAGAGGTGCATAAGATTGTGAATCAAACAAAGACGGGTGATAGAAACTCCTATTGAACGTTTTTCAATTTGTTATGCATACTTCCGCATCCGCAAGATGGCGGCCTCCATTGCGCTTCGGAATTTTCAAGCCAAGGGATACAGCATAATCTGGTTTTCGACATAATACGTACGCGTTTATTGACAACACCGGCTTTGCCGGCCATAATAGGCGGGGCGCGGAGGTGATCCGTCTGCCTGGGTGTGTGGCTACACCCGGTCTGGGAGGGGCTACAAAACCAAATATCCACCATTTTCTTTCCTTACATAGCTTTGAGGCGTGTTTAGTTAGGCCTGTGGTGTCTTGCTTTCTCTCACTGTTATATTGCAACTATAATTCGACATATCATTTCATTTTTCATAGTCGCTAACATAGTTTTGGACTCGGTGGAAAAAAAACACGAGAAAAAAATCCGATGAAAGTTTCCGTTTATCGAACGAAATGAATTCTCAAAGGCCTGTAATATGAAGGTCATTGAGTCTCTCTCACGCCTTTATCTCCAATCTAACTCACCATCTGATTTAATTTTTATCGATGGTTTTAGACTCGGTAAAAGAAATAATTGAGAAAATTCACGCACACACGGGAAAATGCCAAGATATATTTTTAAAATCGCAGGACGAAGTATCATACACCGCCCAAATAGCTCAAAATTTCAACATGTCTGAAAAATTCGCTTTTTCTTTTCCGTTAAGATATATTACTTTTCCGTTTGATGACAGTCACTAAAACGTCAACAATGATGCCGACATATATTTCTTCGTTCTTATTTCATTCATCATTATTATTCGGAAGTAAAATATGTTTCAGGAAATTACCGAGAGATATTTCTTCGTTTTTCGTTTTTTTTTAGTTATGTGCACATACACTTTAAATAGGTTTATTTGAATTCTTTAATGACAATCGGAATCGACGAGGGGCGATCTGTCATACAATGGAAGTTGTGTATATATATAATCAATGTGTATATATATATATATATATATATATATATATATATATATATATATATATATATATATATATATATATATGTGTGTGTGTGTGTGTGTGTGTGAGTGTGTGTGTGTGTGTGTTAGTGTATATGTGTATATATATATATATATATATATATATATATATATATACACCAACCCCTAGCACCTAGCACCCCTAGCTAGGGGTTGGAGAGTGAGGAGCAAGGAGTTGGAGAGTGAGGGGCGATTGGAGCGGAGAGTGAGGGGCGATTGGAGCGGAGAGTGAGGGCCGATTGGAGCAGAGAGGAGTGTGAGAAGGTATTGGAGAGTGTGAGGAGGTTTTGGAGAGGAGTGTGAGGGGGTATTGGAGGGGAGTGTGAGGGGGTATTGGAGGGGAGTGTGAGGAGGTATTGGAGGGGAGTGTGAGGAGGAGTGGGATTGGAGAGGCGTGAGGGTGGACAGAGCAGTGCCAGGTGGAGAGGAGTGAGGGGTCACATATTATGTGAAATAAATAAATTGTGTTCATTGCAACATTTCTGGATCTGATGAATTGCCAGTAATCATTTTGTAAAATTTAAAGTGTAGCATCTAAATCAAGATGTCCAAATGTCACACACGTCCACACGTCCATGACGATTCCCACGAGTGACCCCACGAGCCTGTAAAAGGGCTGTAAAATAAAGCCCATTCATTGAGTCACCCTCACGATTTTATCAGATTCACCATCTGATTTAATTTTTATCGATGGTTTTAGACTCGGTGTCAGAAATAATTGAGAACATTCACGCACACACGGAAAAATGCAGAGATATATTTTTTAAAATCGCGCCATGATGATAAACGAAAATACACCGCCTAAAATAACAGTCGGGGAAAATGTCGACATATATAAAAAATTCGCTTTTTCTTTTCCGTTAAGATTTATTACTTTTGATGACAGTCGTCACAAAATGACATATATTTCTTCGTTCTTATTTCATTCAACATTATTATCCGGAAGTAAAATATGGTTCAGGAAATTACCGAGAGATATTTCTTCGTTTCTTTATTTATTAGTTATTTGCGCATACACTTTAAATAGGTTTATTTGAAATCTTTAATTTTCACAATGTAATTTATTTGTCATTTGATGATGATGAGACACTTCCTCTTGAGGATCCTGACAATTCATGCGTTGCGTGGAAACTTCCATTTCCAAAATGAATGAGACGGTCGATGAAGAACGCAGACTTGAACAGGATGCAGCAAGAAAACGAATGAGACGGGCGAACGAGTCCGTCGACGAACGTCAATGCAGACTTGAACAGGATGCAGCAAGAAAACGAATGAGCTGGGAGAACGAGACCCTCGACGAACGTGAACACAGACTCGCACAGGATGCTGCTGCAACAACGATGAGGTGTGAGAACGAGACCGTCGATGAACGTCAACACAGACTCGCACGGCATGCTGAGCAACAAAGACGTTGGAGGGCTCAGCAAACATATACAACCGCAGCCATAATGAATCCGGCCGAAGTATCCGATAATATTGTTCAAGAGCATAATTGTGGTCCAATGACGTCACCATGTGTGTACTGTTCTGCACACCATTTCACAAATGAATCAACAGGACAAGGGGATGGATTTACACTGTGTTGTTCCAAGGGAAAAGTTAAATTGCCTCCACTATTTGCCGTACCTGCGCGACTGCAACAACTTTATCAGGGTGACGATGGAAAATGTCGCAACTTCCGAGACAATATCCGGAATTACAATTCGGCATTAGCTTTTGCATCAATGGGTGCTCAGATCTCACCTCCTCCAGGAAATGGACCGTACTGTTTCAAAATCCACGGTCAAATTTACCATCGCTGTGTTCCATTACATCCATCACATGTACATGAACAAGCACAATTTGCACAATTATTTATTTTGGATACAGCTCAAGCTACAAAGGAACGTATGAATCGACCTGAGAATCACAGATGTTTGCAAGAATTGATGGCAGAACTGCACAACATACTATCTGACGTTAATCCTTATGTCACATGGTACAAGACTATGTTCGAGCGTGAACAGGAAGAAATCAGGAAAGCTGTCCTTGAAGATCGCCTCCCTTCTACCTTGGAAATGCATTTTCGTCGACTGTGTGCAGACGACCAAAGACGTTACAACATACCAACTGCTGATGAAATTGCTGCTGTCTTCGTTAGTGGACAAGATGGTGAACCACCTGCAAACAGGGATTTCCAGGTTCATTTGCATGACCAGGGCTTACACAATCTCTCTCCACTTTCCTCTCATATTGAACCCATGACATATCCCATTCTCTTTCCACATGGCGAGCCTGGATGGATGATAAACATGCCTCACCAGCGACAGACTGCGGTTCGAAACAAGGTAACTCATCGTGAATTCTATGCCTACCGACTGGCTATTCGAAATGAATTCAGCACTATCCATTCTTCACTGAAATTGTTCCAGCAGTATGTTGTCGACGGATATTGCAAGGCAGAAGCAAATCGACTACAATACTTCAAACAAAATCAGGAAACCCTTAGAGCCATGGAATACAGAGGACTACTGGACCACGTCCAGAACGTTGCTGCTGATAACCAACGTCCTGTCGGTCGTATCGTCATTTGGCCGTCGAGTTTTGCAGGGAGTCCAAGAGCTAGGCAGCAGAACTACCAAGATGCTATGGCCATTGTTCGCAAATTCGGAAAACCAGATCTTTTCATCACGTTCACGTGTAATCCAAAATGGACAGAGATACAAGAAAACATCGGACAACACCAACGAGCTGAAGGCAGACCAGATTTAGTGGCACGCGTGTTTCATCTGAAATTAAAAGAGTTAATCGACGATATAACGAAGAAGCACGTGTTGGGCAAAGTACGTGCATTTCTCTACGTCGTCGAGTATCAGAAGCGTGGCCTACCGCTTGCCCACATATTACTCATGCTGTGCCAAGAAGATAAAATTTGTACCGCCGAAGACATTGACAGAATTGTTTCCGCACAAATTCCTAATTCAAATGAGTCACCAGAGATCCATTCCTTGGTGAAGTCTCACATGATACAGGTCCGTGTGGCACTTTAAATCGCCATTCGATTTGTGTGAAAGATGGAGTGTGCAGTAAAGGCTTTCCAAAAGCGTATGCTGCAGAGACACTTGCGAGCATAGATGGCTATGCCCTTTACAAGCGTCCCCCAAATGGACCCACCATAACCGTTCATGGAACCGATGTTGATTGCCAATTTGTGGTCCCATTCAATGCTTATTTACTGAGGAAGTACAGAGCACACATCAACATTGAAGTTTGCGCAAGCATAAAGAGTGTAAAGTACTTATTTAAATATGTGTACAAGGGACATGACTGTGCCAGCATCGAAATTCGAGAGTGCGGGAGAGTGGAGGTGGACGAAATAAAGACCTATTTGGACTGCAGATATGTCAGTGCCACAGAGGCAGCATGGAGATTGATGGAATTTGAAATGCACAAACAGTCCCATTCCATCACCAGACTTGCGGTACACTTACCTGAATTGCAGACTGTTGTGTTCAGGGATGGTAACGAGGAAGAAGCCATTGTACGACATAGGGGTACAACACTTACAGCTTGGTTTCAGTTAAACCAGAGAGACCCTGAGGCACGAAGTTATCTGTACCATGACATTCCAAAATATTACGTATTTGAAGATGGACGAAAGACATGGAAAATTCGACGCCGGGGTGGCAACAAGGTTATCGGACGCATGGTTTCCGCAAGCCCTATGGACATTGAGCGCTTTCATCTTCGTGTACTCCTGCTGCACTGCCCTGGTAAAACATCATTTGAAGATCTCAGAACCGTAGGTGGAGCAGTTTGTGAAACATACAAGGATGCAGCCAGGAAATTACATTTAACAGAAGATGATACAGAATGGGACAGGTCCTTAGCTGATGCAGTTATCTTTGCCATGCCACAACAATTGAGATCTTTTTTTTGCAACGCTATGCATATTCTGCACACCAACAGACACGTCGGCACTGTGGGAAAAATATAAAAGCGACCTTTGCGAAGATTTTGTGCACAGCGGCCATATCTTCGAACAGAGTATTTTCATGGCATTGCGAGAAATACAGTCCTTCTTCCTGAGACATGGACAGACCTTGGAAGCATTTCAGTTACCAGTACCTCCAGACACTGTTGAAGATCATTCGAGCGATGATTATCAGTATGTACCGGGAGATGAACATGAAAAAGGTGAAAACAACAGACAACTACTAAATGATGACCAAATCCAAATAGTAGATGAGGTCCTACAGGCCGTTCATTGTAGGGACAAGTACACAGGCAACCGGTTGTTTTTCGTCGATGGACCGAGCGGAAGTGGCAAGACCTTTCTCTATAATACGCTTCTGCACATCTTGCGAGGCCAGTGTCGTTTGGTTCTTCCAATGGCGTACTCGGGCATTGCAGCAACATTGCTAGCAGGGGGCCGTACATCACACTATCGATTTAAATTGCCAGTGCCCATTTTGGAAAACTCCACATGCAACATATCACCTACGAGTAAAGATGCAGATGCTCTAAGGAAGGCCAACCTATTCATTTGGGATGAAGCACCTATGGCTCCAGCATATGCTTTAGCGGCTGTTGATCGATGTCTCTGGGATGTAACCAGCAACAACATTCTTTTTGGTGGGAAGGTCTTACTTCTTGGTGGGGACTTCAGGCAGGTTTTGCCCGTTGTACCTCGCGCTGCACCTGCAGCAATCATCGCCACATGCATAAAGCGCAGCAAGTTGTGGCCAAAGTTCAAACAGCTGAACTTAACATCAAACATGAGAGCTAATGATGATGAAGAATTCTCAAAATGGTTACTGTCGGTTGGAAATGGGACTGTGGAAACAATTCCTGACTCAGATTTAATATGACTGCCTGATCGTATCTGTGTAGAAGACAACATTTCTTTAGCAGAGGCTGTTTTCGGTAATTTGAACGAAATCCATTCAAACTATGATGCGCTGGCACAACGAGCCGTGTTGTGTCCAAAGAATGAATCCACATTTGTGATCAACGATGAGATACTGGATGCATTTCCTGGGGAAGAAAAGACGTACTTCAGCGCTGATTCCATTGTCTGTGATGACCCTGAAGAGGCACTAAATTATCCTATGGAATTCGTAAATCAATTGACTCCTTCTGGAATGCCATTGCACAAACTTCGTCTCAAAGATGGTGCTGTCATCATGTTACTCCGTAACTTTGATCCGAAACAGGGACTGTGCAATGGTTCAAGATTGGTTGTTAAAAGATTGTTGCCAAACATAATAGACGGAGAAATAATTTCTGGCAGTCACAAAGGAACACGCACATTTATACCCAGGACCTTCCGATATTGCACCTTCCGATACAACACTACCATTCGTACTCAAACGCCATCAATTTCCAGTTCGTGTGGCATTCTCTTTCTCAATAAACAAGAGTCAAGGTCAAACATTACACAAAGTTGGGATTTACTTACCAGAACCCATCTTCAGCCATGGCCAATTATATGTTGCATTGTCGCGTGCTAAATGATTTGAGGATGTCAAGGTAAAGGTAGGCAGTAATGGCCAACAGGGAAAAATTGATGGCCACAGTGGAATCTTCACCCGTAATGTTGTTTACCCGGAGGTCCTGCAGTGACACCATTCAGGCAACAAAAGGAAGGCACGAAGGAAAATAGTTAATTACTCCGACACATTTAGCTGCGGTGATTGAAAAATCACCGGACATTGTTGTTATTTTGATGCTTTTTACTGCTGTTTTGATGCTTTTACATTGCTGTTTTGATGTTTTTTCACTGCTGTTCTGATGCTTTTTCACTGCTGTTCTGATGCTTTTTCACTGCTGTTCTGATGCTTTTTCACAGCTGTTCTGATGCTTTTTGCCGTTTTTTAAAATATAAAAATCTCATTTCAAAAAAAAAATTCCAAAAATATCTCACAATGATGACATATAATTCACAGAAAACGTTGAAGCAACCGCGTAATATTACGGTGATGTTTAACTCTGAGTGAGAATAGTTCTAAATTTTAAAAACTTTCATCTGATATTTGTGATTTATTTCAAACAAACTGTATTTCCCATCTACACGGACATGTATTCCTATTAACGTTATGTAAAGTACATAAATTGTGTGGATTACATCATTTGTGGATGTGATCAATTGCCAGTAGTATATAACTGAATGTGCAGGTGCAGCATCTAAATGAAGATGTCCAAATGTCACACACGTCCGTATATATATATATATATATATATATATATATATATATATATATATATATATATATATATATATATATACATATATATATATATATATATATTGTTACGGACACGACTTGTCAAGATGTTATGCTGGGCCGAGCGGAATGGCCGCCGTGTTCGCACAAGTTACCCGATTATACTCGAACGTTGGCCGAATCGCGCTACGCTAGATCAATGAAGGAAAGGACACAACGGCTGGGTTAAATGACACGACACCAGGGGTACAGTTCTCAAGACCTCCGGAGGAGGTTATAATATGGGTTTGCAGAATGTTTAGATTACACGGACAAGAGGTACAGCACAGAAAGGGAGGCACTTATACACGGTCTTATCTTATTCCCGACAGACCACAGACAAACGGGACAAGGCTGACTCACACAGGGATTGATGGCAAGGAGGGGCAGGTAGTCGATGGCTCAAGGTGCACCTTGGCTCAGGGGCAGAATCGACCCGGTCCGGTCCAGAGAGGCGGGAGGTATCTCTCAGCGCTCGGAGGTGACGTCCTTTCTTCTCCAAGCTGAGGCGCATCTGACGTCACCTCCAGTAAGTGGCTGCGTATATCCAGCGGGGAGTGACACGCCCTCGGCTCGTTAGCTCCGCCCCAGATGGAATCGGTCCGCCGCTTCTTATTGGGTGCGGGGGGGTTACCGGGCTCCGCCCTTGACGAGGAGCTGACAGTCAGCCCCTGTGTGGTAACCCCGTCGGAGCACATGGTCAATGGCGGCTAACCAAGCCGGAGTGAGGACGCGCACTCCCCGCGCCGCTGTTGTTGTTGTTGGTGTTGTTGTTTCATGAGATGATGGGAGGATGCGGAGATGAGATTGTGGGGAGGTATTGGGAGGTCCTAAACTTACTACTGGTGCCATACAATCACATTCTGGTGCAACGAAGAGTCAGAATTAATGGAAACGAGTCCTTAACTGACATAGACTAAGAATAACTAGCAAGATGTCCTATAGTTATCTACGTGAGATGCGGTGAACCTGGGCACAACATTTAATGGGGGAAAAAGGGGAAGGTCGGTTCTACAGAGTGTTGTTTACAGACAATGGGACTAGGGAATGGGGGATTGGGGATAGTTGGGGAGTATTGGGGAAATAGGGGAATATTTACAAGCGGATATGGATGGAGGCCAAATCCCATATCCGCAACATTGCACCCTTCTCTACCTCGGGGCGTCCCGACCCGATAAATCTTTACCTACGTTAGTGTGGCACTCAGATGTAGTTCCCTCTACTATTAACTCAACCCTGAGTGCGACAGTTTTACAGATGTTCACAAATGAGTAAATATGTCCCCCTGCGACGTTGCACCCTTCTCCTCACAGAAACACACCCACAGGATAACCGAATCGCGGAAAGAATTCTCAAACTAAACATACAGCCGGTAGGGAGCATTATTTACACAAGACTACACTGATATTTACACTACGATCCAGGACCTGTTTTTGGAGGAACACATGCAGATGTTATGCATAGAGAGAGAGCACGCATGCCAGCATCGATACACCAACCCACGAGTGCTCTGTGGCCTTACGGCCTTTAATAATGTGCAGAGCACCCCGTTCAAGCACCAAAAGCACCACCCCATAACACAGTCAGCACCATCCGGTGCACCAATAAAGTGTTCAATAATCACCGGTGGTGTCGCAGCCGGCCGATGTTCTGCCGCTGGTCTTGCCTTCGTGTGGTGCATTTGGCCTTCTGGCTTCTTTCAAAAATAAAGAAAGGCGCCAACCGCGTCCATTTCTGTATTGTGGCCATCAGGGGGCCAACTAAAAGTGGTTCACCTGTATGGCATAGGTGCCACGTTGACCCATAGGTCCATCCACGGGTGGTGCTTGCCCGCAAGAGAACTGCGGTCCATGGTGGGCGGCCACAAACATTGCGGTCCATATGGTGTATCGATCCAGGCAGCAAGCAGCGAAAGTACAGGCCCACAACTGCGGAGCCAGCACCTCTCTCTCCTCTCTCTCTGCCCCAAAGCCAGATCCTCGGAGGTGGGAGACAAAAGAAGCAGACAAGTGAGTAAGGTGGTAAGGGCGCAAAAGTGCACGCAATACAAAGTGATGCACACTGGGGGCACATGGGAACCAGGTGAGACAGGTACGTTCCTACCGTACGCCCCCCCCCCCCCCACCAGGTAACCTACATTGCCCCTCCCTTACCCCTTACTGTATCCACAAAACACAACACTACCCATAAACATCTACTTTACAAATCAACAAACGTCCCTACTGTCTTCCCCGTTCCTCCCATAAACCAAATTCGTCTTCTCTCCCTCCTAACCAATCAAATTTGCCATTTTCAACTCTCATCAAAATTTGCCATCTCCAACTCAACATCATAATTTGCCATCACCAATTCATCATCAGTCCCTCCTAAGGAGGGAGAGATGGAATCACCCCAATGTCTCATCCACGTCGTGATGCGTCTCACCAATCCACACAGCAATTCTCATTTCCTGCACACAGAACAAAGAAAACACAGGTGTGGAGTCATCATCATCACCACAGGTAAGTGGCTGCGTATGGTGCGACAGGTTCATCAATCCTAACTATTTCCTAAATGACTTTAACAACTTTACATTACCCGGGGTCTTTCTCCTGCCAAACCATTGGCCCTCTTACACTATGGGTTCTAAAAACCAATTCCCATTGACCAAACTGTGGTGCTTTTCAATTTGGGGTCTCACTCCCCCGATTCATCTCCCGGTGCCCTCGCACAATTTCTGGGCCGCGACGTGTAGCTCTCCCAGCAGGTCTACCCACCTGCACACCTCCACCACTGCAGTTGCCTCCGAGCTTACCTGCTCCTTACCCTAACCTAACTACCTGGGGAAGGCCCTCTGGCGCTCTCCCCACTCGGTGCCGTCTCTGGCACTGGGCTACCCGGGTCCGTCCTCCGGATCCTCGGGCCCCACTGACACTAACGGCTCCCAGAGCCCACCTGCGGCCTCACCTGGCCGACATCCTCACAGTGGTGGAGTGCCCAACCAACTACACACACTAACAGGCTACACGCCCAGCCATTTCCACAACACTAATGCACCCATCCACAATACCATTCTGCAACCGCACCACAAATGCCAATATCCAACCACAATTTACCTATACCCTCTACCTAACACTTACACTACCCGCCCAGGGTATCCGTGATGGGGGTCCACTCTTCCCCCATCCACACCTTCGCACCATGCACACCACTCCGTACCACTTACTCCAACTCTCTCCACACCACTCATTCTCTGCTCCATGTATTCCACACACCTGTACTTGCACACCTGTGCTCTCACACCTGGTGCCACCTGCACCCTTCTCTCCCCAAGCGCATTCGCGCTGATCCACAACACTCACTACTCATCCACTGCTCCACACACCTGTCCAGTTCTCACACACACGGCATCATCTCATCTAACTACTCCCCTCTGAAACTCGCGCTTCCCAGTCGTCCCTTTAAACTATTGCGCTCCCTCGTCATTATAATCCACACTAATCTACCTGCGTCCCCACTACAGGTATCAAGTCTCCTACTTAAATCTTGTCACCTGATGTCATCTTCGCTAGATCCCTACACACAATATAACCTAACCCACCCGGGCTAGTTTTCACTGCCATACACCCCATAAACTATAGCTCCTTTGCCCCACTTGGGAAGGGTGGCAGGGATGCCACCCTTACCCACCGGGCCCATCGCTCATCAATCCCCCAGTCCTCTGGCACTAATAAGCCCCCCTTATTCAGAGGTACTGGGTCCCGCCTCGGCATCTAAAGCCGAGGCAATCCACGGGGGCGCCTGCTCGCCGGTGCAAGGCCTTATCCGGTCGGCGTGGACGATCCGAGGGAGGGCTCGTGGCCCCATTTTGATCTTAATGACCACGTCACAGATTTGCGACAGGACGACTCCTGGGCCTTGCCAGGGGGAGGTGAGTTTTGGGCACCTTCCCTTCCGCCTCCGGGGATTAAAGAACCAAATCTTCATCCCCGGAGCGTATTGACTCCCCTGGCTCCGGTCGTCATACCTGCGCTTCATCTTTTCCCCCGCCAGATGGAGTTGGCGGCGGGCGAAGGCATGGACTAGCTCCATGCCTTCCTCTAGGTGACGTGCGTACCCCTCCCTCGGCGGGTTAACCACTGTGTCTGGCACGGGACCGCATAGCAAGTCGGCGGGAGCCCGTAACTCCCGCCCATACATAAGCAACGCTGGACTGCATGCGGTGGCCCCGTGCTGGCTGGTTCGGTAGGCCATGAGCAAATAAGGGAGATGTTCGTCCCAGTCATCCTGACGGGTGGCGGTGAACAGTGCCAGTTGTTGGATTAAAGTTCGGTTGAATCTTTCCACCATCCCGTCAGATTGAGGTCTTAAGGGCGTTGTTCTGGTTTTCCGAATTGACAGGAGACTGCACACATCTTTTAGCAATTTGCTCTCAAAATTTCGTCCCTGGTCGGTGTGCAACTCCTGTGGAATCCCATGCCGGCACACAAATCCTTCCACGAAGGCCTGCGCTACCACCCCTGCTTCTTGGTTGGGGAGGGCGTAGGCCTCCGGCCACTTGGTGAAGTAGTCCATCACAACGAGGATGTACTTATTACCTAGGCGGGTGCGGGGTAGTGGGCCTAGGATATCCATGGCCACCCGCTCTAGGGGGGCCCCCACCTGGTGTAATTGAAGGGGGGCCCTCATCCTCCGTGCTGGTCCCTTTTTGGCAGTACAGGCGTCGCATCTCCGACACCAGTCCTGTATGTCGCGCCCCATATTCACCCAATAAAACCTCCGGCATACCTGCGATGTCGTCTTTGTCCTGCCCAAATGGCCGCCGGGGCGGGTACCATGCACCTGTTGCAATATATCGGTCTTAAATTTATTTGGGACTACCACCAGCCAGGAAGTTTTATCAGAGGGAACCTCCACCCACTTGCGATACAAGATGTTATCCTTCAATTCCAGGGTTTTCCACTGAGCCCAATATGCCTTTGTTTGCGCCCCGAGGGGGGTGACCTCTTCCCCCTTTGGTCTTTGCCCCAATTTGACCCAATTGAACACTGGCCCCAGGACAGGATCCTCCTGCTGGGCCGTGCTCCATGCCAAAGTTCCGAATTCCTCATCTGCGGTTAGTGGCAAAATTGGCCCTCTCACCCGGGTTGCCCGGACAACGAGGGTCCGGTCCGAATCGCCCAATTGTTCCCTCTCCTCGTGTCTCGCACAAAATTTGCAGTTTTCCCCCAGACAAGGACGCCGAGAGAGTGCGTCCGCATTACCATGGGCCTACCCGGCCCTATGGGCCACATCAAAATCGTACTGCTGCAACTTTTCCAACCACCTTGCAATTTGGCCCTCTGGTTCCTTGAACCGAAGGAGCCATTGCAAGGAGGACTGGTCAGTTCTAACCAAAAATTTCCGCCCGTACAAGTACGGGTGGAAATGGTTCATGGCAGCCAGCATAGCCAATAACTCTTTGCGAGTGACGCAATAATTTCGCTCGGGACTACTTAAGGCCCGACTATAATAACCAATCACTCTCTCCACGCCCTCCTGTGTCTGAGACAAAACTGCGCCCAATCCTTCCTGGCTCGCATCCGTGTCCAGGGTAAATGCCCCGTTGCTAGTGGGGTAAGCTAGAAGGGGTGCGAATGTTAGACACCCCTTCAATTTTTGGAAGGCCTCGTGGCACTCCCGTGTCCAATTAAATCGCGTCCCCTTCTCCGTAAGCCGGTGGAGGGGACGGGCCAACTCCGCAAATTTCGCCACAAAGCGCCGGTAGTAGGAGCAGAGTCCTAAAAATCCCCGCACCTCTTTGATGGTACGTGGTGCGGGCCACTCCTCTACCGCTTTAATTTTGTCTGGGTCCGTTTTTACCCCCTCGCAGCCGATCACGTGACCTAGATAGGCCACCTCTCTTGCAAACAAAGTGCACTTACTCGGGTTCAGCTTTAACCCTGCCTGTCTGAGGCACCCGAACACCTGGTCCAAATTAGCTACTGCCTGGGGGAACGTTTTGGCATGTACTAGGACGTCATCCAGGTACACCAGGCATGATTGCCATGGCATGCCGCCTAGTACATGCTCCATCAATCTTTCAAAGGTGGCGGGGGCGTTACACAAACCAAACGGCATCACAGTAAACTGATACAGTCCCTTACCTGTGGAAAATGCCGTTTTCTCCTTCCCTGCCCTATCCATCTCCACCTGCCAATACCCACTCTTGAGGTCCAAAGTTGAGAACCAATTTGAGCCCGCAACGGCATCGAGGGTGTCATCAATCCTTGGCAGGGGATATGAGTCCTTGAGTGTCACGTTGTTTAGCTGGCGATAGTCCACGCAGAACCGCGTGGTCCCATCCTTCTTTTTGACCAGCACAACAGGTGACATCCAAGGACTTCCCGAGGACTCGATCACGCCTGCGTCGAGCATTTTTTCAACCTGCTCGTCAGCTTCCACCCTCTTGCTCCAAGGGAGCCGTCGGGCGGCCTGACGAATAGGCCGGGCCTCACCGGTGTGGATCTGATGTTTCACCAGGCCCGTACGTCCAATATCCTCGGTGGACAGGGAGAAGAGGTCCAAATGGGACCCAACCAGTTTGTGTAAGGCCTCCCTCTGGGTACCTCCCAACTCTACGCTACTACGATTTACCATCTCGCAAATGGGATCGGGCCAATTCCTACTTCTTATTGAAGGCTCCCCCCGGGGTCGGCTCGGCTGGACGTTCTCGCCCCTCACTGTCGCGACTTCCTCAACTGGGGTGCAGCCAGCTACCCTCGTGCCCCTTACTATAGTGCGTGGTTCTGTACTCATATTTATTACTCGGACGGCCACTACCGGTCCGTCCGTTTTTTCAAGGGTGCGGCCCACGATTAAACCCGGTATGGACTGCGCTGCCACCGGTTCGACCAGGCCGCAGGACTCCTGCCACGTTGGGCGAGCTGCCCACCGGGCCGGCACTATCGCCTCGGCCCTTGGGGGGATGGTCACGGCCTCGGAAGCCTCCAGCTCCGCTCTCTCGGCCGTGCTCACTCCCCCTAACGGCAGCTCTTCTACTCCCACCTGCAGGATCCCCCGGCACAAGTCGATTTTACAACCGCTGGCAGTCAACAAATCCAACCCTATTAAACATGGGTCGCACACCTCCGCCACCCAAACATCTATCTCCCTCCTTACCGACCCTAACTTGAGGGTCACAGAACCACGCCCTATGATCGGGGCCGTTACCCCGGTAGCAAGTTGCAAACTATAATTTTGCAGGCGCTGGATCTTATCCCAGCCACCTGCGCTCGAATCAAGGACCACAGGGCTGATGATCGTGGCGCTAGCTCCTGTGTCCACTACGGCGTCTACCCCCACGCCGGCAATTTTGCATCTGATTGTCAGGCTACCGGTTCCAATTTGGCCACAATAAATGACCTGTCGCGTCAATGAGGGCTCTCCTCCATCCTCTTCTGCCGAACACCGCCCTACGTGCCCGACACCTTCTAGTTTCCCGGGGTCTGGCGGGGGGGTGTCTGGGGTCGGCTAACCCGCTCCCCCCTGGGTGGAGTTGAGGACCTCAACCGCCGGGGATCATCCCAGCGCGTGGCTCGACAGTGCCGCGCCAGGTGACCCAGACGGTTGCAAGTATAGCACCTCACCTGATAAGGTGCTTGTCTCCGGAATTCCAAATTTCCCCCCCTGTAGGTCCGAATTGGATTACCCGCTCGTGGTCCACCGCGGGCCACCTCCGGGGCCGCCTGCCATGGTCCAGGTCCCGCCAGGCGCTGGTCCACCAGCCTCCGGACCATGCCCGCCAGGTCAGGACTCACATCGGGGGCGGGCCCCCTAAGGGGTCCGCCCTCCATCGGGGGTCCCACCTGGCGGACCGCCATTGCGAGACGCTCGCCCCCCCAGGCCAGGGGCCTCGCTGCTTCCCAACGGGCCGCAGCGTCAGCCGCCTGGCACAGAGTCTGCGGGCGCCACATGGCGAGCTGTTGCCGGAGCTCAATATCCGGGAGGGCCTGGATAAAATGGTCCAGCACCAGGCTTTCCCAGGAATCCGCTGCCATGCTAGCATGTGCGATCCCCAATGCGCGGCGAATGTCGTGGGCAAGTTCCCCGATGGCTTCCTGGGGCTTGCGTTTTCGCAGCGCGAGCTGAGCTTTAACAAGCTCGCTCTGCTGTTCAATGCCGAATCGATTAATTAGGGCGTCGCGGAGGGCTGGCAGGGTGAGAGCACCCGCTGGTAATGCCGTCAGCACCTCCGCCGCCGCGCCGCGCAATGCGGCCACCAGGTGTACTCCACCTTCGTCCTCACCCCAACCGTTGCCCTTACACACACAGTCAAACTGCGCCAGGTACGCGCGTAGATCACTCTTGCCGTCATACGGCGCGAGTGGGACCTTGTGGGACCACCTCGTATGCGAGTCGTTGCCCGCCTGCCGGACCCCGTGCGTCGCCCCTTGCGGGGTCAGCGCGGGGCCGAACCGGCCGGGCCCCCACAGTACATTACCCCCAAGGGGCTCTCGTGCCTCCCCGGTCCCTCCAACAACTACCCCTGTTGGTGTCGATGCATGGGTCACACCTCCGCAACTCGCTACCCATTCCATACCACCACAACCTTGCTCACCCACACCTCGCACCTCTCGTTCCATACCCTCCGGACCAGCCATACACCTCACTCTTGGCCTCTCACGAACATCCGGGTCTATCTCGACCCCCAAGCTTATTAAATCACCTGGCGCATCATACGCACGACCATATTGGTCACCACTTACACCGGGTCCTCTTTCTCTTCGCTTCTCCTCCATCACCTGCGAATCCCTCATCCGGTTAATAAGCACATCATCACGATCCGAACACAGACTTTGGACCAATTCTTTTACCTCCTCTTTTATCTCTTTCTTATCCTCTCTCCGTCGCTTCTTAATTTCGCTCACCCCTTCTTCCACTTCTTCTAATTTCTGTTTCACCTCCTTCATCTCCTCGTGCGCCCCTTTAAGTTCTTCCTCTAACTCCACTTTATTTTTTTCTATGTGCTCCCGCACCTCCCGCTCTTTAACCTCCATCACCTCTACCACTCTGTTCATTTTCCTCGTCAGGTCCTCATGTACCGTCTGACACTCTTTTTTAATTCCCCCTACGTCCTTTTTCATCTCCTTCTGTGTCGATTTTAAACCCTCTATTACCGCTGTGTTCTTCTTTACCTGGTCCCCCAACTCCTTTTGTCCCACTGTCAGTTGTTCTACTCCCAGCGTCAACTCCTCTATACCCCCTTGCAATTTTACAGTCCCCTTTCTCACCTCCTTCTCCATGCGCTCCTTACAGTGCCTCACCTCCTCGCGCACTCCTCCGACCTCCTCACTCACCCCTCTTCTGATCTCTTCTCCCATCACTTGCATCTCCTGCCCAGGTGCCACCCTCATCTGCTCCACTTCCTCCCTGTGAGCATCCAGTTTGGTTTCTACCCCCATTCTGACCTCCTCTATCTGCTGCCCCATTTGTTTAACTTCCCTTTCCGCTTGGTCCCTCATGTCCCTCAATTTGCCTTCCATACTGTTTTCTAACCCCTCTAACCCCTTTTGCATTTCCCCTAATCTATTGTCTAATCCCTCTATTCTACTCCCTAACCCTCCGATCTGGGCCCCCATGTCCTCCCTCAATTTCTCGCTATTGGACCCCATTTCGCCCCCCATGACCCCCATTTGGTTTCCCATTACCCCCATTTGGCCCTCCAATCGCTCACCCTGAGCATCCATCCGGTTCCCCATTACCCCTAATTGCTCACTCTGCAGTTTGAGGGACGCCTGCATTTGCGCCATAAATTGCTCCATGATGGCCTGCATTTGGGCCATCCCTCCCACTTGTGCAGCGGGTGCGGCCGCCGTAGCTATGTGCGAGGCGCCATTTTGCGCGCCCGCAACCTCGTGCGCGACGACGCCATTTTGCGACCCTGCTACCCTCACTGCTTCGCTCTCCTCATGTCCCTCAATTTGGTCCTGGATCGACCCTGCCTCACTCTCCTCTACCGGAACCCAGCCGTCTTGATCTGCCATAGCGCGACTTTCAAAATTCGGGTTTTTATTTTTTTTGTAAAACACAATCAAATTTCGCCGTTATAATTTCGAGCGCATCAAACGCGCTCCGGGACCGATCCCACTTCCCGACACCAATTGTTACGGACACGACTTATCAAGATGTTATGCTGGGCCGAGCGGAATGGCCGCCGTGTTCGCACAAGTTACCCGATTATACTCGAACGTTGGCCGAATCGCGCTACGCTAGATCAATGAAGGAAAGGACACAACGGCTGGGTTAAATGACACGACACCAGGGGTACAGTTCTCAAGACCTCCGGAGGAGGTTATAATATGGGTTTGCAGAATGTTTAGATTACACGGACAAGAGGTACAGCACAGAAAGGTAGGCACTTATACACGGTCTTATCTTATTCCCGACAGACCACAGACAAACGGGACAAGGCTGACTCACACAGGGATTGATGGCAAGGAGGGGCAGGTAGTCGATGGCTCAAGGTGCACCTTGGCTCAGGGGCAGAATCGACCCGGTCCGGTCCAGAGAGGCGGGAGGTATCTCTCAGCGCTCGGAGGTGACGTCCTTTCTTCTCCAAGCTGAGGCGCATCTGACGTCACCTCCGGTAAGTGGCTGCGTATATCCAGCGGGGAGTGACACGCCCTCGGCTCATTAGCTCCGCCCCAGATGGAATCGGTCCGCCGCTTCTTATTGGGTGCGGGGGGGTTACCGGGCTCCGCCCTTGACGAGGAGCTGACAGTCAGCCCCTGTGTGGTAACCCCGTCGGAGCACATGGTCAATGGCGGCTAACCAAGCCGGAGTGAGGACGCGCACTCCCCGCGCCGCTGTTGTTGTTGTTGGTGTTGTTGTTTCATGAGATGATGGGAGGATGCGGAGATGAGATTGTGGGGAGGTATTGGGAGGTCCTAAACTTACTACTGGTGCCATACAATCACATTCTGGTGCAACGAAGAGTCAGAATTAATGGAAACGAGTCCTTAACTGACATAGACTAAGAATAACTAGCAAGATGTCCTATAGTTGTCTACGTGAGATGCGGTGAACCTGGGCACGACATTTAATGGGGGAAAAAGGGGAAGGTCGGGGCTACAGAGTGTTGTTTACAGACAATGGGACTAGGGAATGGGGGATTGGGGATAGTTGGGGAGTATTGGGGAAATAGGGGAATATTTACAAGCGGATATGGATGGAGGCCAAATCCCATATCCGCAACAATATATATATATATATATATATATATATATATATATATATATATATATATATATATATATATATATATATATATACGTGCAGCTCATTAAAATCATCCCGTACCCCTTGGCTAATCACTGACAGTCAAAACGGCTGTTCAACAGCTGTGCTATGAAGTGACCATTGAAGGTTCAAGTGACCATCCGTGACCGTTTTGTCTGACAGTGAGGACACTATTGTCCACAAATAAGTTCACACATTTACTACACGCAGTGTTATTGTTGATATTTAAAGGTTTCAAAGGTGGTAAGTTTCTTTTGCGTTTCAGTGTATATTGTTACAGACGCGGCTTTTGATGTTATATTGACCGAGCGGTGGTGTATTTAACCGCGTCCGAACAGTTACTTCCCGATTAGAACCCGATTCCACCCGACGTTGACCAGATCGCCCCACAGATATTCAATCGGGAAACCTCTAAAGCGACCGAAAGAGAATGAAAAAGAAGAAGAAGAAGAATACGGAGGAAGAACAGATTTATTATACACACACAGCAATGGATGGAAGAAGCAGTAACACAGCGAATCGTTAACTTACACTATTCATTTTTACTTAACCCCAAGACAACGAGCAGGACAGGACGTTCACACTTACACAGGGGATAATGCAGGCAGGTAGGGCTTGAGGTGGATTGCTTGAGAGGGAGGCAAAGTCGGGAGGCAGCAGCTCGCAATTCCTCGCGGTTTTGGCGGGAAACCCTCCGTCGTGTCTCCGCTGCGGTAGACGTCACGCGCTGGTTCGGCACACCTGCTCCTCTTCTTGTGGTGAAGCCGTCTCCCTCCTTTCAGCGCGTCTCTCCAAAGCTGGTTTCCTTGCCGAGTACCTCTCCTCTTTGGCTTGGAGCGTTTCGCATCTCACCGCTCCTCTTGGTGCAGCCTCTTTGCTCATCTCCCAGGTCATCTCCTAAAGCAGTCCCTTACAGTCGCTTTTATCACCTCGGGCGAAATCAAGCCGCCGGCTCCGAGGGCACGCCTACCGGGTCGCTCACCGCGGTGCTGATTGGCTGTCAGGGCTGGCTCACTCCTCCCCCCTTATGACGAGGTGGAGACACGCCTTTCTTCCCCAACCCTACCTCGTGGCCAATGGTGGTTGAAGAAAACCGCCCAAAATGCGGAAGGCAATTGGAAGGGAGGTTTTGGGGAAATTGGAAGGGCCTACGCTTATTTTGTTTGATACAATGCAAAGTCAATCTAGTGGGAAACACATATTTAGCCTACATGGAATAAGGAAATACACTATTTAAAAGATATATCGTGACCTGCGTGTAAGTTTCATGGAATTAACTAGGAGGACGGCTGCGACCATTATTTAGATTACCAGGGTGTTACCATACTTTTGTAACGTTCACATTGTAACGTTTTCACATTCGTTACACTTCCTCCAAAATTGTTACACTTCTCAAATTCGTTACACACTTCGAGCCGCTGTTGTTGTTGTTGGTGTTGTTGTTTCATGAGATGATGGGAGGATGCGGAGATGAGATTGTGGGGAGGTATTG